>NC_048232.1:54695013-54995013 GCF_002007445.2 Ailuropoda melanoleuca
AATAAACTCCAAATGGATGAAAGACCTCAATGTGAGACAGGAATCCATCAAAATTCTAGAGAAGAACATAGACAGCAACCTCTACGACGTCGGCCAAAGCAACCTTTTTCATGACGCATCTCCAAAGGCAAGAGAAACAAAAGATAAAATGAACATATGGGACTTCATCAAGATAAAAAGCTTCTGCACAGCCAATGAAACAGTCAAAAAAACTAAGAGGCAGCCTACGGAATGGGAGAAGATGTTTGCAAATGACACTACAGATAAAGGACTGGTGTCCATGCTCTTTCTAATCCTGAGCTTCTACATGTACTCTTTCCATTTGTCTAAAATGCTCTTACTCATCCATTACATCTCAGTTTAGGTGTCACATTCTCCAGGAATACTAAAAATTAGAGTGGGTTTCCTGACTGTGTGCTCTCATCTGCCCCCCACTTATTTACCACAATAACCCCAGTATAGCAGAGGGACAGAAAAATTGGCAGTTAATACATACTGAATAAATACACAGTAAAGAAGATGAGTATTTTAGATAAAGTTAAGTGTCATGTATAGCTGGTCAAAATGTGATTCTCACTACATTTTAAACTACGTTTATGCATCGCTTTATAAACTCACGACTCTATAGGATCTGTAACTGAGAAATTCTCAAGGTAAAATGGGAGATTTTCTTTTAAGGGAGAGATGAACCACAAAACTTGTTAAATATGTAGAAGAATTGTTTATGATGCTGAATAAATGCAATGGGCATTGAGGAAATAAAATAATATACATGGCTCCAAGAGAAGCTAAGAAAATATAGCATATAGATTAGTGCTAATCTGAGTGAAGAGGAAATATGTTGGAAAAAGTTTGAACATTGAAGCCAAACAAATCTAGATCAAATTCTAATTCTACCACTTATTAATTACATGATTTTGGAAGAAGGAAATTATTCGAGCCTCTGTTTCCTCATCAATAAAATGAGAATGCTAGTAATACATCCTCCTATGCAAAATTTGGGGAATAAAAATTTTTAAAGTACATTATTGCAATATCTAACACAAACTGGAAATTCAACATATGTTAGTAACGTAGTTAATAAGGAATAGTGGAATAAATGAGATCACTAGGAATTATAGCCATGAGAAAAGACCTCACGTAGATGATGATTTTGATCTGGGCTTTGAAAATGGGTAAACATTAGGAAAGTGGTAGAAACAGGCTGGGCACGCTGGCTTTTCACTTCATTCACATCTTTACTATGGAGCATTTATTAAAGACTAGCTTGTGCCATTGCTATTTGTGAATTAACAAATTTCCTCTGCTATATCACAAATTTCTAGAAGAAAGGGGGCATTTTTTCACCAACTCTGCCAACAACTTGGCAACTAGCACATAGTAAGTCCACAATATTTTATTGCTGTTATTCATTTAAATAGCTGTTTTTTGGCTAAGGGGAAAAGTCTGATTATTAAGGCAAAGCTAAATAGTTTGAATGAGGTCCTGATATTATGGAGGGCCTTCAAAACCAGGCAACATACATACTCAATTTTATTAGAAGTCTTAAAATAAGTCTTAACTAACTGATGAGCTATACAATAAAACTATCTGGTCCTCCTAAATTAACATAAAAAATCACATAGAAAAAGAACTATGCAAGGATTGGCAATAATATTTTTAAAGAAAAATGAGAGGAAGTATATATTAGTTCTTAAAATTTGTCTTAAAGTCAATATAATCAAAACTATATGACTTAAGTGGAATAGTCTAATATTCTAGTAGTCTAATAGTATAGAGAAACAAATTCAAAAGTGGGCTTTTTTAACCAGATTCTAAAAGACTCTGAAGGTTAGGGACTAAAGGAAATCCTTTCAGCAAGCAAAATATTAGCCATATATCTCATTGTCTACTTTGCCTGCAAAGATAGATAGCCTAAGATAAGGAGCTGTACCAATTATTGGGCTGTGGCTACTGAATACTTGGCTAGTGATCAGTGGCTTGTAAGAAATAAGGTTAAAGACTTGTGACTAAGAACATTGGGGAAGAAAACTCAACAAAATACTCTCAGAGTGAAGTAGGCCATTAATAATCAGATGCATATGCTCATCTACTCTGGCTGTAGGTGAGCCTTCCTCTCAGCAACCTAGTGCTTGCTCAGTGGACTTGTAAACAAGACGGGTGACTATGGTGACATAGGCATAGAATATGTATGGGCATAATGCCATGAGACTGTCTTCAGGAAAACTGATCTGTCTACTACCACTGTCATCCAGTTTTTCAGAAGTGATAACTAACTCCACTCCCTCAGCATGTTATCAAGCTTCAACGAAATCAGTCAGCTAGACAATGGCAGGCTGGTTTACTACACTGGATCTCTTCCATCATGAAAAAGGCAGTAAAACATTCTCATGGACATAAACACTCATTCTGCTTTTGAATTTGCTTTCCTTACTCACCATGCTTTTATCAGAACCATCTGTGGACTTACTGAATGCCTAATGCATCAACATTTTGTCCCATACATCATTACTTCCAACCATCAGAGAAATGGCAAAAGACATAGACAAAGGGCTAGTGTCCATGGGATTTACTGGTCTTACTCATAAAATGGTAGAAAACCTAGTAAAGACTCAATTATGTCCCTATCTAGAGGACAAAATATCAAGATATTTCTATCTTACTAACTTTTAGTAATTACTTATTCTGTACCTCTAACAGAATTAGATACTGGATAGAGACTCCTTAGATGGGAGATTTATTCGGGCCCATTTCAGACACTGAATTTATATTCCTCAATGTAGATCTAATCATAAGAATGATGGGAGTAAAGGAAAATAGCATTTATTGAGTACCTAATATTTGTTGTGCATAGTGTTAAGTCTATTTTACAGGTGAGGAAGCAGGTTTATGGAACAAGCATTTTATCTGTCTTGTATACTATTACAGCCCTGTTCTTCAAATAGTACATGGCACTTGACAAATACTCTCTATGTATCTATTATATTAATGAATGAATAATGCAAAACTCTTAATGATTTTCAGTCATCTATTTCTCATCTTTCCACAGATTTCATCCTTCTGCAAACTGAGGTTCAAAGAGTGAAACTACCTAAGGGGCTTTTGATGCCTAACAGACCAATTTCATCAATCTGATGTTAGGTTACAGTTGAAAAACTTCCTAGTTTGAGCAATGACTCTATCTAGATACTTAGGAAAGTGAATTTGGAATCATTAGAAAGCACTGAATATTAGTAGCCTGTGATCATACTACTGACTGTCCCTAGTGAGCTGTGAGATCTTGAACAGGCAACTCAATGACCTGGGTTTTCTATTTCCTTATCTCAGTATAAGTTGGTTTAAGAAGTTGATCTCTCAAAACATCTCTGTAATCTAAAATTCAATGAATCTAAGAATTACATTGTCGATTGTTCTGTTCATTTTCCAGACAAGTAGGATATTTTCATTTAGCCTATAATTTAACATGTAAAAACATTATGGAATAGGATATAACTATTTGTATCTTAGTATTCATTTATAGTATGTAACAGTAAAAGTATATGATACATAAATATAAAATATGAAAATAGAAAACATAGTAGAAATGTGGCACAAATTTAACTCTACTGGCTAAGATAGTTCGCTTTTCTTTTTTCTGATTATATATTTTAGGTGGAGCTTTTCTTTTTTCTGATTATGTATTTTAGGTGCATATTTTGTACCTTCCATCCAAAAAATTACTGCACAACAAAACTGCTTAAGACATTCAATTTTCCATTAATATAAATTAAGTAGTATTTATTGCACAGTAGCAAGAAGTAAGAACTTTTCTATGCATCTTAGAGAAACACAAAAGTACCTTCAATTCAACAGACAAAGAGCTTGATTACTGTTATTCAATTGCTAAATTGGTAACACTTAAGGTCCATGGTATTCAATTTTCTTAAACAAATTAAAAATACATAGGAGATACTTTGTTTTCACTGACTTTACAAAAATCCCTGATTAACATGCCAGATGCCAAAGCGCTTCAAGCCTGATGAAGGCTCCCTGGAGTTAATGTCCTTTCTTGGCAGTTAACTGCCAAAGGACTGAAGCGCATTGTGCGAGGCTGCATCATCATATGATTTTACTCCTATGGAGGAACTACTGCTACAAGAAAAATCCACTGCCTTAATGAAAAAAGTTTAAAATCATAAAATACCTGGATAATAAAAAAAAATGTAAATCCAAGTCAGTGGTAGGGTGTCATTTGGCATTCTAGTTTTAACATTTATATTTCAGTTCCTTCTAATTGAATGAAAATCATACATTTTATCACCATGGAACAAAAAAGCTCTACAGCAGCCTGGCTAAAGACAGAGATGCTTTGGTGGGTACATGTTGTCTGTGTGGATGCTATAAATAAAAATAGAAGATAAGGAAAATTAAATTGCTTGAGAAGCTTTATTTTTTAATTGAATTTGCCCACTCCTTCAGGTTACATAGTCACTGACTAGGGCTATCATAAACAATCATGAATGAGTCAGCCGATGAAGCAGCACATTACACCCAAGCACAGAGAGCCACAGAAAGCTATTTCACGGTGCCACTCGAGTCAAAATAGCTAACTTCGGAAGATACTGTTGATTCTCTTGAAAGTATCCATTCTCGCCTTCACTTTGCTAACAGAATCATGATTTTTTAGGGAAGCAACTATATAGCACCCCAGTTATGAATCATGATAATCAATCATAATAATGTTTTGCCCTGATTTCCCAATCTCTCTTGAAGCCCGGATGGCTATGGGATCTGCCTCTGGATTAAAAGACTTAAAAGAAAGTCTGCTGAAGAAGTTTCTGGAAAAGCTTTTCTCTTCATGATAAAACAGAACACATGTACCTAGTACAAACTTCTTCCTTTCAGCCATTATCCTGCATCTTTTTTTTTTATTACTCAAGAGGCAGTAAGTATGAGATTTCCCAAAGAATGACAAAAGCACTGGTCCTTACATCACTGAGTTCCTGAACCAACACTAGCCACCATCTACTTCAAAGCATCTGTTTGTGAAAAAAATAAACCAGACATTTATCACTGTAAGCTGGATTTTATATTACTTGCAGCCAAATGCCTAATTAATATGGTCAGAATTGCAGCCCACTCTAACCATTCTTATTAACAAACCAACATCTCCTGCCTAGATCAGCCATGTAGTTAGTCTTATTGCCTCCATTTAATCCTTTTGCCATCAGATAATCTTTCTATGATCCAAAATTTGTCCATCCATCATCTCCTCTTTAAAACCCTTCAGTGGTTCTCTAATCCGGTCAGGATAAAATTCAAAAGCCTCATCATAACTCAAATGACCGGCACACAATTGCCTCTCTAGCTTCATTAATTCACTTATAAATTTAACAATTATTTATTGGTTCCTAATTTATGTACTAAGGGTCTAATAAATATGTAACCAACACAATCCTACTTCTATACTGTTTCCTTTTAATCACCCTTTCCCATTCTTTGAAAGACCACAAATATGAACATTGCCCTGAAACCCATGTTAGAAACCTTAACAAGCCAGCTGCTCAGGCTCTAGTCTCAACTCATTATGTATAGAAAATAATACAAAATACATTTCTGGTCTTTTACATCATGGAACTCAAAATAATTGCCAAAGTAATTTTTAACTATTTCTTTTTTTTTTAAGATTTAATTTATTCGACAGAGATAGAGACAGCCAGGGAGAGAGGGAACACAAGCAGGGGGAGTGGGAGAGGAAGAAGCAGGCTCACAGCGGAGGAGCCTGATGTGGGGCTCGATCCCATAACACCAGGATCACGCCCTGAGTCAAAGGCAGACGCTTAACCGCTGTGCCACCCAGGCGCCCCAATTTTTAACTATTTCTATGACATATAAAGATACTGAAATCATGACCCATAAAAATTACAGAAGTGAGCACTGAGGGCTAGCCAATCTCCATTCCCAGGGTTTTCACTTGAATCTTCATTTCCTTATGAGAAACCAAAAGGTTGCACGTAGAATTACTCCATTGTTCACTTAATCAGCTAGAAACATAAGTTACTAAACTCTGTCAGTAAGTATGACTGCTTTTAGAATTTACATTAGTAAAGCAACAAACAGGACTAAAGTATAAACATGTCACCAACAACACATTCAGTTGAAAGGAACAATGGAAAATCTATCTTGGTATTAATTGAAGAAAACCATTCACAGAAATGCACACTGGTAATGTCTCAGCTAACTTCAAGCAGTCAAAAATGATATACACACACATCTAAATCAAATTGGTATATAAGATAATCAAAATTGGCATTAATACATATATTTTCAGTAATTTAAAATTGCTTCACCTATATATTTCCATTTCACATAATGTGCAGTTCAGCTAATATTCTTATACTATATCTTAAGGATTATTTTTCTCTCATGAATTGTATATATGTAGAAATCTTTCAAAAATAGATTCTAGGGGTGCCTGCATGGCTCAGTCATTAAGCATCTGCTCGGTTCATGATCCCAGGGTCCTCAGATCCAGCCCTGCACTGGGCTTTCTGCTCAGCTGGGGAGTCTGCTTCTCCCTCTCCCTGTGGCCCTGCTCCTATGCTCTCTCTCTTGCTCACTCTCTCAAATAAATAAAATCTTTTTTAAAAGATTCTATATTTAAGAAATAAGTGTATATCAGAAATATGTATAGAAATCCATGCTGTTGTAGAAATGTACAGACGAGGAAGCTAATGTGTATTAAAACTCATTTTGTATACAAAAGGACAAAATTCACTCTGTTCAGCAGTTTTATCTATGAACAAATATATATCGACCATCTATCCCAAGACCTATAAAAATCATACCAGGTCTTATATTGCATGTTTCTTTGCAGTTGAGAAAGCTTTGTTCGCACTTGCCTTCTCATTTTATCCTTACAACAAATCTGTCAATATAGAGATTTTTCCTCCCTTTAGAATAGACTCCCCAAACAGTTTAACAGAGGTTCCAACCGAACTGGAAAAAAATAGTATCCCTACATTATGGACTTAAGTTTTCTATGTTTGTATTTGGTAGCTTTGTATAATGTAAAATCAGTCATTGGAGTCAAGCATATCCATATTTGAATTCTGATTGTGAAATTTTTTTCTTCAGTTTTTATTTTACTTCCAATTAGTTAACATAACAGTGTTATATAGTTTCAGGTGTACAGTAAAGTGATTCAGTACTTCCATACATCCCCTGGTACTCATCACAACAAGTGAACTCCTTAGTCCCCATAACATATTTAACCCACTCTCTTCTGGTAACCATCTGTTTGTTCTCTATAATTAAGAGTCTGTTTCTTGGTATGTCTCTCTCTCTTTCCCTTTGCTCATTTGTTTTGTTTCTTAAATTCCACATATGAGTGAAATCGTATGGTATTTGTCTTTGACTGACTTATTTCCCTTAGCATAATATTCTCTAACTCCATCCATGTCATTGCAAATGGCAAGATTTTACTCTTTTTTATGGCTAACTAATATTCCATTGTAAATACATACGAGTTCTTCTTTATCCATTCATCAATGGATGGATACTTGGGCTGCTTCCATAATTTGGCTATTGTAAACAATGCTGCTATATACATATGGGCGCACGTATCCCTCTGAATTAACGTTTTTGTATTCTTTGGGTAAATACCCAGTAGTGTGATGGCTGGATCATAGAGTAGCTCTATTTTTAATTCTTTGAGGAACCTCCATACTATTTTCCACAGTTGCTGCACCAGTTTGCATTTTACCAATAGTGCACAAGTGTTCCCTTTTCTCCACATCCTTGCCACTACCTGTTGTTTCTTGTGTTGTTGAGTTTAGCCATTCAGGCAGGTGAATTACAATGATTCATTATAGTTTCAATTTGCATTTCCCTGATAATGAGTGATGATAAATATCTTTCCATGTGTCTGTTGACCATCTGTATGTCTTCTTTCAAGAAATGTCTGTCCATAACATGTCCATTTTTTAATCAGATTATTTATTTTTTGGATGTTGAGCTTTATAAGTTCTTTATATACTTTGGATACTAACCCTTTGTTGGATATGTCATTTGCAAATATCTTCTCCCATTCTGTAGTTTGCATCTTAGTTTTGTGGATTGTTTCTTTCACTGTGCAGAAGCTTATTATTTTGATGTAGTCCCAATAGTTCATTTTTGTTTTGTTTCCATTGCCTCAGGAGACATATCTAGAAAAATGCTACTACGGCCAATGTCAGAGAAGTTATTGCCTGTGTTCACTTCTAGGATTTTTATGGTTTTAGGTCTCATATTTAGGTTTTTAATCCATTTTGAATTTATTTTTGTGTATAGTGTAAGAAAATGATCCAGTTTCTTTCTTTTGCAGTTGTGAAATGTTTTAGCTGCAAAATATCATCTAACTTCTGTAAGTAAAAAGAGGGTTGGCAAGGATTATTGACACTGTGGACAAGAGTAAATGGGTTATAGCACAAGCCAGAAAAATAGCTAGCACTCACTATGTTCCCGTCAACCCCTCTTCATTTCCTCTCTTCTTCCCTCCCTTCTTTGACGATATGTTTTTAAGAGATTTAAGAGAAAGGAAGGCCGAAAAAATAAGATGACAAGTATTTTCTGCATCACAGAAAAGTGGTAAGTCTAAGTTTTCCTGAGTTCACTCTAAGAATAGATTTCAGTTACTGAAAATTCATTGTGCTGAACTCCTGACCTAGTTTATAAAACCAAAAGACAAAATTGAAAAATTTAAAGGTGTTTTAGTTATCTATTACTATGTAACAAAATACTCCCCAAGTTAGTAACAAGTTAAATACATATATTATCTCAATACTTTATGAGGGTCAGAAATTCAGGTGGGGCTTAGGTAGGGGTTTCTGGCTCAGTGTCTCATGTGATTGCAGCAAAGTCAGCCAGGGCTGCTGTTCTAGGGGCTCAGAATCCACTTCTAAGTTCACTGATGTGACTTCTGACGGAGGATTCAATTTTTTTTGTTGTTGTTGTTACCATATAGTCCTCTCCATAAGGCTGTTCATACAACATCATGACTTTCCCTAAAGCAAGTGGTACAAGAAAAAGAGAGATCTCAAAATAGAAGCTTCAGTCTTTTACACCTAATCTTGGAAGTGACATACTATCACTTCTGCTAACTTCTGTTGATCGCACAGACAACCTTGGTAGAGTGTGGCAGAGGACTATACAAAAATGTGAATACAAAGAGGTGGGAATCAACAGGTGTCATCTTGGAGGCTGCCTACTAAACCCATACTGCCATTATCCACTTTGTGGAACTGAGCCTTATGTGTTCCAGTGGCCCAGACAAGGTGTGCTGGGCAAGCAGAACATTTTAGAGACATAGGTTTTATTCCAACCTAAGATTACAATGCAAAAACAGTGGAGATACCTGAAAACTTCACTGTTCAAAGCTGAAAGAGTAGAAGAATGCAAAATGTCAGCTTAGCATCATGCTTCTCAGATGTTACCAACCAACTAAATACTTAACCAAACATGTCCTGTTAAGTCTAGATACTTTGGGGGGGTCCCCAGTTTATTCATATTTACCCTATAGAAGAAATATCTTTTTTCTTCCCTACCCTTTAAGGTCTCTGAGCTACAGAATTCACTTTAGTTGTACAGAAAGATTTCCAAAAACCCAGGGGATTTTCATTTCAATGATAAAATTTGATGGAAATCTGGCTGCTATTTTTAATAAAGTTCTACTTATATTGCAATTAAACTAAGTGAGAATAATGAACATACAGTGCTTGGCATGTAATAAGTAGTCCAAATAGTTGATTAAATAAGTACAATTTTTCTACCACTTTTTATGTAAAATGACAAAAGAAAATATTATAGATTAGATTTTTTTGTTAATATTATAAGGAAAAGTGGACCTTCTAGATAAAACTAAAAATCCATAAAAATATACATAAATTTTAAAACAAAGACACACAGGAGAAGCAAAATGTTACTGCCAGGTTAGAAAATTATATTTCCAAATAACTATAATTTGAACAAAAAGTGAAAGTTTTTGGTATCTTTTTTAAAAGGTCAGTTAGTATTCATAAAAATAACAACAAAAATCTCTTTCCTTTATTATAGTACTTGTATCTAGTTTCACAAAAAAATGTATCGGGACTCAAAATCTGAAATTAAGGTAATTTAAAGCCACTTCAAAGATGTTAGGAACTCCCTGTTATTAAATCTTATCTCATAGGTACTTCTATACTATAATTTATAATTCATGATTCTGGAAAGAAAACGAAAAATTGACTTTGAGAAATCATTTTAAAGACAATTTTAAACTGACAACTTGCTCAAAGATATGACTGAGGAATTTAAATATTCATAAATTTTCTCTAGGTTTTATTATTTTAAGTTATCCTAACCTATACTTCAATAATAACCTGAACTATTAACTATTCAAACACAATGAATGAAAGGCTATGAAGGTAGTTAACAGATTCTTAGAAACATTACTTGGTAAAATTACTGCACTAAAAAATGTAGAGTTGGAGGAGGTTTAAGGCATTTATAGGTGATGATTAAACAACGATCTTTCAAATGCTGGTCATTTACTTTGAAAAGTAAATCATTCTTTATAAAAAATAATTGCTATGAACAGTTTAAATGACCAGAAAAATTAAGTTTCTCAAATTTTGTTACATTGTCAACATAAAAGCCCAACTTCTTCACGTTTATTCACTCATTCACTCTGCTTTCCCCGATTTATTCATCTTCATAGCGGTTGCCACCATCTAACCTATTATATATGTATTGTTTTAGTGGTATACTGTCCCTACCTACCCTCTGGAATATGAACTCCACAAGAAGACTCTCTCTCTAATATACTCTATTTTATATCCAGATCTTAGAGGTGTCCCAGGTTCACACGAGGTGCTTTAAAATCGTTTATTGAGTAAATGACTGAACCAGTTGTTATCATGTGCCCTGCACTGAACAGGGTGCCAAAGATGTAGTCATTAACAATGTGGACATGGTCCCTATCAGGGCAAAGCTTATAGTTTACTGAAGGTACAGACAAGTAGACAGTTACAGACACCAATATCATGAATACTGTAAGAGAGGAAAACCCAACAGTGGTACCAACTCTGAAATTGGAGGAAGGCTTTCTGAAATCAAAACTCAGATCTAAAAGATATTTGGAAATCAGCCAAGTTTTTGAGAGGTGAACAGAAAGAGAGTAAACGGCTCAACACGGAGAAACCATATGTGCAATGACCCAGAGATAAGAGAAAGAATGACCCGAAAGAAATTCTGTACAATTCCATCATAGAGATTAAATTGATCCAGGAGAGGTGTAAGTTAAGATGTTTTTAGCAGATGCTTTCAGTACCAAGTAACAGGAAAATCCCTCTAGGTCCTGAGATGACTGTGCAAACAATTAGATCAGGACCCTGTTTATTCTTTTCTTTTCCCAGGTCCAATCCCTCACCAAGATTTCATTCTTGGCACCCCAACACTTGCACTGATCATCTCAAAGTGACTATCAGTGCCTCCTAGACCTATTCGCTTCCTCTTCACATCCAGAATAGAAACAAAAAATGACAGTGGGTCCTAGTTCCAGAAAAATCCTCAGATTCACTTTAATTGGTCAATTTAGGTCACATGAAAGCTAGGTACTGGAATGGACTGACTGGCCTCACCCACATCCCCTGCTGAATCCTTAGAACCTAGATGGAATCTGTATCCCTGACACCACAGTAAGCCAATAGAAACCAGGGATACTTTGTAATGAAAAAAGGCAAATTGAATGCACAGACAGCTGGCCTGTTGTACTTGCCAGGTAACTTTATTTTATTTTATTTTTTTAAAAGATTTTATCTATTTATTTGACAGAGAGACAGCTAGCGAGAGAGGGAACACAAGCAGGGGGAGTGGGAGAGGAAGAAGCAGGCTCCCAGCAGAGGAGCCTGATGTGGGGTTCGATCCCTGGACTCTGGGATCACACCCTGAGCCAAAGGCAGACGCTTAACTACTGAGCCACCCAGGCGCCCCACCAGGTAACTTTAGATTGTATAAAAAAAAGCAACTAAGACCCACTGAGTTGAGCAAAGGAAGAATCCACTCAGGCAGTCATGTTAGAAATACCACTCTTTCTGCAATGTGAAGAAAAGAATGAACAGAATCAAGATTAGAAATGGAGACAGTACTTAGCAGGTTGGTGCAAGGTGCTATCAGTATGGATAGACTGACAATAAAAGATTCAAGAGATATTCAACAGTTAGAATAGACAGACATTGGAGAAGATTTAAATTTAAGAAGTGAAGGAGAGAGCAATGTCAAGGATGATCCCATGTGTAATGATTGGCCAAGTGGACATGTATGGCAGTCCGATAGAAACCAAGTAGAAACCAAGAAAAACAACTTGTAGTGGGAAATGATGAGTTGATTTCTGGATATAAGTTTGATATGTCTACAGGTTATAACCTTAAAGTTGTTTTAGTTCTCAGAGTCATGCCATTTCAGATGTTAAAGAAGTTATTATAATTCTATAATAGAAGTAAAAAGTAAATATAACACTTACTAATTATTAGCCAAGGACCCATTTCCTTTTTATGCTCAAGTTTTTGTTCCATAATTTCTAAATACTGATGCTATTTTCCAAAGCTAAAGATTAGGAGGAAAAATGAAGAGACCAGAAGCATATAATAAATCATCTGTGTTTTCCTCTAACAAGAAACTTGAATGCATATTAAATACCACCTGCTACAATGCTATGGAAATAGAGTAAGGACTAGAAATTTCCTGATTCAATATACAGAGGAGCAAACACTGAATTAGACAATATCAAGGTCAAGGAGTGACACATGCAAAGAGAAAGTAGAGCAAGATTTTTTTTTTAAGTCTACCAAGAAAAAAAAATATTATTGCAACATGGATACCCTAGTTGCTGGTAAAAAGGGGAGCATATTTTAGGGGACAGTATCTACCTGAAACATCACTTGGAGGAAGAGAGCTAGGCAGTAAGATTAGCAGCTGCAGTATAAAACTGATTCAGCAGCAGATGTGAGGCAAAACTCCCTGATTCCAAATTTGCTAGAGGGATGTATCCTTATTAGGGAGGAAGCTGAATCTAGGTTATACAATAACGAAGTAGATAAAAAACATAGCTAAACGGCACTTCATAATAAATCATTGAGATTTCAGGACGGAAGAGAGCAGAAAAGAATGGAAAGAGAAGGGATGAAGAGAGAGAGAAAGAGGAGGAGAAGAAGGAAGATAAAAAGAAGCTGGGGGAGGAGGAACAGAATGAGACAGGGGTTTGGGATAGTGGAGAGCAGTGCAGAGGGGAAAGTGGGAGAGATAGAGACAACACAGCAAAGTAACCAGAGGAGAACTTTGTTGTGGCTAAAGGGAATGTTTTAGAAGAGAGAGTACTTAATATTCAATTCTAAGCTATTTTCATTGATATAATATTAAACCCATATTTTCAGGAAAGTCTGATAAACTGCAATGTCCACATGGGGTAATGTTGAGGAGTAAAGAAAAGGAGGAGTAACAGGAAATGTGGTCATCCCTACAATTATCCCTATTATCAATTCTTGATCGAGTACAACCATCTTCTCAAGGGGAAAGACAGGACTTCCAGGTCCCATGTGTCATGGCAGTTTCCCTTGTGTTTCAGCTTGGGTTTCATTCTAATGAATTCTAAATGAAATTATGTTTACATAACATAATTCATTCATGCATTCA
Organism: Ailuropoda melanoleuca; assembly: GCF_002007445.2. Classification (NCBI taxonomy): domain Eukaryota; kingdom Metazoa; phylum Chordata; class Mammalia; order Carnivora; family Ursidae; genus Ailuropoda; species Ailuropoda melanoleuca. The sequence continues at coordinate 54,708,700 of NC_048232.1, forward strand.
ATGAATGCAACCAAGAGCAAACTGAATGGCCACATGTGGCATAAATGAGAGTGTTTCAGTGAAGCCATTACAGAGAAGAACTGTCCTAAGAGTGATTGTACTTCAAATATACAAATCGTAGATGAACTTAATTACATCAGTGGCAGTGAACTTAAATGAGGCAAGTCTGACATCTTTGCTATACTAGAACAAATCTATACAACACATACAAAGCTTTAAAGGCCACTTTTCTCAACATCTATCAATCTTGTACTTTTTTAAGGATGTAGGGCCAAGGTTCTAATCATAGCTCTGATGCCATATGCCTTTTTCTAATGTGTGGCATTTCTACTATGGTAGCTTTTCTTAAAGAGGATTTCCATGAAGTCATTTTTGAAAATAATTCAAAATTGAAGGTAAAATTGCCAACTTATTAATGACCTTTTTAAAAGCTATGCAACTTTTTCCAGAAAAGAAAGATAGCCCAAATATGACCTATTAGAAACAAGAGTCTCTTGAAATTAGTGTCTTTTGCTATCATGCTTCTTATTTATGGGATTTCTATAACTTTCCCAATTTAACTGTTCTGTTAGAAAAAGTGAAAAAATATAATTATTTCTAATTGCCATGACAGATTCATTATAAAATCACTTTCCAAAAAGTTATTAACTTACTTATTCCAAAAAAATGTATATTTTATAATTACCAGAGCAAGAGCTGGTTTTAGCATGACACAAAACATAATATACTCTCCCTGTCCAAGAAGCTCATAAACGACTGAGCATCCAAATAATAGAAGATATTTTAAAAGAAAATGGCAAGAAATTATAGAAAGAATGGCAGGGTCTACTCTCGTTTGATCATGACATGAGATGTACCTAACATACAGAGTTATTGTGAGCATCAGATAAGGTAATGTTTGCAGAGCACTTGGGACATGTAATTATTTAGTACATTATTTTACTGAATCATTCCCACTGGTCCAAATATCCCAGTTTTACAGATGAGGAAATGGAGGCCAAAATCCAATGGAGACTAGTAACTGGTGGAGCTGGTATTCAGACCCATCAATATGACTCCAGTGGTGGTAGTCTTAACTCTTGTACTATAACAGTTTCTAAATGTACTACTACCATGCCCACAACTTCTTGAATAAGGCAACAGAATTTTGAATGACACATTCAGAGACACTACAGCCATTATCACTCCAATAAACATGGTCATCTACTGGTTATTTGGGTTTGTACACAGATAGCAAAATGATTTGCAACAGATGATGAATCCTAAAGACTCACATTTTATTCTAGGTAGGAGATATAGGCACTGGATGACCAAGCCAGCTGAGAAGCAAGACATATTCAATACAGGCAGCAGTCAGAAGCACAGTAAAGCTGGCATGGTATTCAAATAGTGAGTTAGGTGTCAATTCAGGCAGGTGATACTGAAATCAAAGGTAACAACAGATGTTACCAAAGGCAAGTATAGAAACAAGCAGGAATCCCAGGGGCAGGAAAAATGAATAGTAATAAGAGTCAAAAGACAGTAAATACCGTGAAACTTCATCACGATACCATATGTGAGATCCAAAAAAAATGACCTGTAAAATGTGAAGTTACACTATATGAAGTTAAAGAAATAACTGGCGTAAAGCTGCTGCGGAAGATGGGGGGCTGGCTGAGAATTACATTCGATCCCAAATTGCATTATTGCAGAGTGCATTACCTCAGTGTTTCACTGAGGCAGTCACACATGCAGCAAAACTTCAAGGGCCTTACGTGTAGTAAACTCACTTAATCATCGCCCACAATCCTCTACTTAGTATTATTTCCCCATTTGTGCAGACAAGAAAGCTTAAGTACAGTGAGGTTAGTAACTTGCCCAAGGTCAAAGAGCCAATAGGGCAGAACTAGAACAAAAATCCATGCTGCCTATCTCTAGAGACCACACTCATAACTACTAGGCAGCCCTGTCTCTGCGAAGTCAGGTATCAACCAGCTAATGTCAGAGAATCTGACACTAGGTAGCAAGATCCGTGTCACAGTTCAAAGACCTGAGGTGTGGAGTCAGAGCTCTAGTCTTTATGGTGCAGTACAAGTGAAACAGCTAGAATAGTGGCTGGCATATAATAAGCACTCAACAAATGTTAGCCGTAAAAATATCAATAATCGTTGTAGTTGTTGTAAAAAGAGAAGAAACTTCAATAGGCTGAATCTATTCCTCTGCCAAGTTGGTTATGTTGAAGTACGAACCTGCAGTGTGAAATGTAACTATAGATAAGGTCTTTAAAGAGGCAATTAAGTTATAATGAGGTGGGCTTATCAGGGTGCGCTCTAACCCAATAGAAGAGAAGATTAAAACACAGATGTGTACAGAGTAAAGACCACGTGAAAACACAAGGAAAAGAGCCATCTGCAAGCCAAGGAGAGAGGCCTCAGATGAAACCAACCCTGCCCACACTTTGATCTTAAACTTCCACCCTCCAGAACTGTGAGAAAATAAATTTCTGTTGTTTAAAGCCACCGAATCTGTGGTGCTTGGTTATGGCAGCACTGATAATAGGGACCAAAAGGTGCGAAACATAGCATGTCCAGAAGATACAGTAGGCGACCTGCGTTAAATTCAGTATAAATGAAACTGAGGCAAATACTGCCACAGGGACCCACACCACAGAGACTCCAGACAAGAGCTCAGGTACTAGGTATGGAGCAAATATTAGAGCATGAATAATTGCAAATGTAGTTAAATGCCAAGCTACTACTCTAAAGCTTCTTAAATATCTTCTGCTAAGGAAGGGACTGAAGCTTGGGGATGGAGCAGAGTGTCATCAGAGGAGAGCAAATGTGTGCAGATATAACTGAAGAATTATGAAAGGTAGGAGACCACCCAATTCTTATCACACACACCAATATCAGATTCATAAAAGCAATTTTAATTTTAAAATTCTTCCAAATTAAACCTAAACTAGATCACTACAGCTGTATTTTTCTGCTTATTTCAGTGATGAATGGCCCAAAATAATGGTGAAAATTTCCTAAAAATAATATGATCATGAAATCCGTTAAGTCATGTAGCACACCACTACCTACTCAGAACTGCATTGTCATCCACTAATCTGTTTTAAATAGATCTTAATTTTCCTACTGTTCATGTAGATTCTATTATTTTTTGTGTATACTACACACCTTTAATGTTAGGTATGTCTAGATGTGAGTATTATGCATTGGATTGAGTTGATAGAATTATTCCACAAGAATGGCATCAATGAGTCTTCTAAGAATGGCATCAATGAGTCTTCTTTCCTGTTGGACTCCCCACCACCCCAACACACACACCTACTGCATTTAATAGCAATGGAACTCAAGCAAGATCTGTGAGATCATGGCTTTGCATTCTTCACTAACAATGTATATGACATGCTCATAGCATCAAAATAGCTCAAATGAGCACAAGTGAACTAAAAGTTCAATTAGTGATGTTATAACCAGTTTCAATTTCAAGAAATAATAAGAAGCATACAGTGTGGAACAACTGACAGTTGAAAATATTTTGAATGTGGAGGCTTTCAGTATGAGAATTCAATTGCAACAAGAAAAGCAGAAAGAACTAAAGCACACCCTCCCTTTGAACATATTCCACCTTTCCAGATGATTCAGTGCATGGCACGTTGATATTTTTCACAGGTTCGATGGTGAGATGCCAGAGAAACAAATCCCATTTGCCAAAAAGGGCTCTCCCTTTCAGATTAATGAAACCTACAAGTAATGATCATTACAAAAATCAAAAGCATGGGGCCACTGCCACTGTCACAGGATTTCTATGTAAGGAAAGCATCAGGGGATCTCTTAAAAGCTTTATTATTCAAATGGTGATTTTGAATTTGTAGATGGAGAAACGCTGTACCTATTAGGACTCAAAGAATGTATAGGCTGTTGTCCAGCTACGCATTCTTCATGTTGTAACTCGTCTATTTTTCTGTTTTTCTTAGGGAAAGAAAAATGTAGACCCTCAGCATGGTGTTACTATTCAGGTTGAATCTTTGTGATACTTTAAAGAAAATCATGACATCCTCTGGTGAGGAACAGTTTCTACTTATTATGGAAGATGACAATATCTTCTTGGATAACCAAGACTACAGTGGAAATTATCAGACTCCCAATTTTATGTCAGATCATACTGACAGCTGCCATCCTAATGCAGTCATTTGTAAGGTGATGAGTGTGGCCAGTGTTTTAAGATAACCAGTTACGTGTCTTTACATACTATTGACATTTTAAATGCAAAAAAAAAAATTAAGAGTACACATTTTGAGTATTCTAACCTCACACTCAAATAAGATTATTTAGACTTTCTTTTATTCTCCTCCAGAATATGCTAAACCTCTGTGAGATAGTTCTAGCTTTTAGCTACCGAGGAATTATACATTTTTCTTGAACAGTAGTTGTTATCTTAAGATAAAATATGCCAGAGTCTGAGGGTTTTGTGTATGTATAAAAGAATAATCTTAGCCCTCAAAGATTTTCCAAGGAAAGCGACAACATGAATAAATCTCGGCATATATTTATTAATATGAATTAGAGAGTCCTACAGATGAATTAAATATCCAATATACTTCTGCTTGTTATACAATGCATATAACTTAAGAATATCAGAAAAGCTAGCATTTTTCTACATGCTTCAAAATATTGAAGTTGTGCTTTCTGTAATCTTTTGAGACTTTGAAAGTGCGATTTTTAAATTTAAATAAATGAAAAATTGGAACTAACCCTAAGGAAATTAACCCCTCTAAATTCACTTTTTAGGTCTTTTAGTGGGAAGTCTCTAAAACTGAACCTAAACCCAGATTTTTCTCAGAAACTTCAAGGCCTCTATACACTTAGGGCAGATAAGAAAAACCTAGGAACTCCTATACAGACACTGGCAAGCCCTAAGACAAGAGCATTACCAAGACAATCAATTAGTTTTATTTCTATAAAGTCAGTTGAGTTCTACTAAAATTTAGTAAGCACCTACTGTGTATTGACACTAAGGTAAATACTGGCTCCTGGAACCCAGAAGTTCCATTCTTTGAAAAAGAAAAGAGAAGAAAAAAGGACAGGAGACAAAATACATTCTCCTGATTATCAGCCAGGGTAAATCAGGGCCAGACCCACCATTTCTGAAATTAAGTTTTTAAGTCATGATGGAATCAGAAATCATGAATTAAATGATGAATTAAAGCTCTACAAACAAAAACCAAAAAACTTTTTTCATACATGGGTTCATTAATTATTCATTCATTTGTTCAACAAATATGTAGTAAGTGTATTTCTGTGCCAGAAACTCCTCCAAACACTTTATATAACTTAGCAGAGTAGTGTTTTCAAAAATCTTATGAGAGGGACACCTGGGTGGCTCAATCAGTTAAGCAGCTGCCTTGGGCTCAAGTCAGGATCTCAGGGTCCTCAGATTGAGCCCTGTGTTGGGCTCCCTGCTCAGTGGGAATTCAGGTTCTCCCTCTCCCTCTGCACTCCCCCCCCCCACTTATGCTTCTCTCTCTCTTTTTCTTGCTGTCTCAGATAAATAAATAAAATCTTTTTTAAAAATCTTATGAGAAAGGCATTATGATATATACTTTGTATTTAAGGAACTAGAACCTCCAGTTAAAATTTTGCCATAATCACCTAATCTTTCATGTTTTTGGCAATCAAGTTCCAATTTACTCATCCTTCAGAAATGTATTAAGTGTTTGGTACTGGGAAAACCATGAAGAAAACAGACCCATTTCTGCCCTCTAGGAGCTCAGAATAAAGACCAATAACTCCCTTAGATCCAGGCTCTGCTTTTCAAGAGGCCCTAGACATTCAAGGGCCTTTCTCAAAATTGTCAAAGTTCCCCTCTTGTGCCTGGGACTAGTAAAGGCTAGCAGTTATGTCTGGGCAGAGAGTCTCAGGTTCAGGTTAGGATCCACGTAGGGTCCCCCTGGTCTTTGTGTTTCCATTTCCAAATTTTAATCCTATGCAAGAGATCAACCAGAGGCCCCAAGGTTCTCCATTACTCATGTCTGTGATGTCATTCCGAGGTCCCTGGGCTAGGCCTTATTTCTTGCAGGGTGGCCTACAGACAGCATTGCTTTCTAAGCCAGTGAATTATTTCTTTCACAGGATTACACAAGATTGGGCTTCCAGAATATCCATGACATGGTGATTGTGTGTGATGCTCATGGCCATCGGGCATAGGATGAGTTCAGAACTCTGGGTTACCAACAGTGCACTGCTGACCCTTTGACTTGACCACATGTGTTGGCTCTTATGTTGGAATCATGTGTTAGACCTCATATATCTGTTTTCTGACCACCGTGCTGCAGTAGTTGAGGATGGCAACAAGTGTATTTTGTTTTTTTGTTGTTGCAGGGGTTTTCTTTGGGGGGGGTTACAGATATATTTTCTCCTGTGTACCCACCACTACTGACACCCACACATCACTACCCCTCCATAGGCTCTGTGCTTTATGTAAGGGAATCCTCTGGGGTTGTACACTTAATTCATTCAGAGGCTTTTGAGACTATTTTTCTACAAAACCGAAGGGTTCTTCTGATGAACGCCCTCTTTTGCCTCCCATAGATGTGATGGGTATAACACTCCCCCAGGTCAGAAACAGCCATTCTTTGCTCAAATAGGATCACTCTTCTCATTCCGCTCATTTGGGAAATTTCTAGTATTCCACTGCGATTCACTACAACCTACTGACTTTGAAGGGGCCAGCTTAGTAACATATATTAGATATATAGATACCATTAGATATATAATGAGGGTCAACACTCTATTCATTGATCTTTGAGGGTGGCACTAAACTCTGTCATTTATGGATCTCACATGCAGTATAGTTTCTGATTTATTACCTTGGCCTTAGTAGTACAGTTTTAGGGGTATTTGCCTTTTCCTCACATGGGAACAGTATGATGGTTCGTCCAGATGCTAAACATATTCTTATCAGATACTCGGGAAATTTTCAAGTAACTACACAGGTTAGCCCAGGACTCCTTAGTTACAGTGAGTCAATAATTGACCTGTCAACTGGCCTCCATAAGCCCCAATCTAACAGGGGCTCGTTGATGACATTTTTGAATTCCCAAAATTGGTATAAGCTTTAATGCTGTATCCAACAGTATTCAAAAGTTTTGGAAATTTCCTTTCTTCAGAGTGCGATTACTCTGAGAAATGGCAGTAGTATTTGGGGGTTAATGACAGAGAAAATCACTACTGTATATCTCTGGGTTGCTGTGAGGTTCTTCAACAGAACATGGCCCGTCCTTCAACTGATGGGCTCTATGTCTGAGAAATGGCTCACATCTAAACACTGAATAATGATGATAATTTTCCTTTGCAGTAGGTGGCATCAGCCACTTGCTTATCCACTCCTAATCTACCTAGTCCCCAAGAACACCCAGGTTGATCCCTGCAGGTTGATATCTCCTTGGGGGCAATTTGGTCTACTGCCCATGATGTTAATATCACCTACTTTGTCTCTAATGTTTAGGTCCTATCCCTGGCTCCCCTTCTAGGAAGCTACAATTTTAATGACACTAGAGAACCTGCTTGTCAACGGTATTACCTACAACCAACCCTGCTCAACACAGGATAGACACCACTGAGCTTCTCAATGTTGCTGATATCCCCCTTTATAGTACACTCCTTGATCCGTTGTTAAGGAGATTTCCTCTTAGCTACCCTAGGACACATGTTACCTGTTGGGTCCTGAGATCCTACAGTACCTCCCTCTCTGAGCTTTCCTCAATACTCTAATAAGGCATATCTGGCATCTTCACCTCATTGCATATGCACCATTATCTTTTCCAAGCTTCTAAGACCCCCACCCCGAGCATGCTAATAAAACAGATGACAGCTTCTTTTCCTACGAACTTGAATGCAGGGTAATAAAATAGTGTCCTTCCATCAATAAACCTTCTCTTATCCAGTTTCACAATATATTATATAAAATAATCTATGTAATACACTATAATATAGCCTTATATGCATGTATATATACAAAAAATTATATAATCCACATTTCCAAGGGAGATGGTGTCTTTTTAGAATAGTTTTATATTTACAGAAAAATTGCCAAAATAGTAGAGCATACCCATATGCCCCAAACCCAGTTTCTCCTACTCTGAACATTAGTAAGGTTGGTTCATTTGTTACAATTAATTAATCAATACTGAAACATTATTATTAACTATAGTCTATAATTTAGTTAGATTTCCTTAGCTATTACCTAATGCCCTCTTTCTGCTTCAAAGTCTTATCCAGTACGCTACATTCCATTTGACTAAATGTCTCCTTATGTTCCTTTTGACTGTGACAGTTTCTCAGACTTGTTTTTGATGACCACAAGTTTGAAGACTGCTGGTCTTCAATGCAGTTTTCACTTTCTTCATTATGACACAATAAGATGCTACAGGCTCATCTTATGTATATCTTGCCCCAGTCCTAGAATCAGCCAGTTTCCCAAGAAGCCCTGGTTTCTTTTACTGGTAAATGTCATTAGAACACAAGATCTGGGTTTCAAGTGTGTTCATTGCTACTAAATGCCATTGATTCTAAGCTCTCTAGCTTACAAAGGAAGAAATATATGTGTGTATACTAATCCCCACACACATGTGTATGTACACACACACATTATATATACTCACACATATGCCCATATACTTCTGTATATGACCATAAATTTGTATGTATCTATAGTAAGATAAAATGACTTCATAGTGATATCTCCAACTCTAATCCATGCCACATGGACTATTTTGATCACTTTCCCATGCTTATCTGTCAACTCACACTCCCAACAGTGAGTAACCTGGCTCTCAGAGATGGTGATTTTACTTAATCTCAGTGGAGGCATATAACCTACACAGCTGTAAACTCTCCATTCTGAACTATGCACACCTACATTGTACAAAATACCATACAGCCTACACAGTTCTCAGCTACAAGTTCTTTATTCCGTACATTTTTCTGTGATGCTGGTGTGGAGACTATGCAAATTACGTTTTCCATATTCTCTTGTCAGCTGGATTACTGGATTAGGCTCTGCCTTGGGGAGCAATAAAAAGAAACTGGAAAGTATGCAGAGGGAAGGGCCTTGAATCACATTTTACTCAGTTCCATCAGCATTGCTCCAACAGCAACAAATTGTTGGCTGTAGCCTACACTTTCTTCTTTTACTTTAAGCATTAACCTCACCACACCCACTAAGGTTTGGATATAAACCTGAACCTGTTCCTTTTATATAGTGGAAATAACAGCTTTGCCTCCCTTACTTTTCCTTTGAGTTATATGCTTCTTAGGCTGTCCAAGTATCCAATAGTACCCTTGGTGGTCTGAGCACCTGCCAGGTTATGACACTCTAACACCAGCTGAGCAGAGCTTCCCCAAAGAAATACAAACTTAGTCCTGCAGTGTGTCTCCTCTAATCTCCTATAATCTGCTAATACCAACTCTTATCTTTTCCTAGCTCTAGGAATGATAGCTGCTCCCAACCATATTAATTTTTAGATGTTGTCCACATCCCCTTTTGTTCTCTTCCATCATTATTTTATTTGCCTTTCATTATTATTTTATCCAACCTCCACATTAAATGTGTTCCATCTGAAATACTTGGTATTTTGTTTTCCTCAATGAATTCTAACACTCTTTCACCCTCATTTTCTCTGCAAATTACATATTTTAATGGTGCCCACCTTGATATGTTTTTGTGAAGATTAACTTAGTTTTTGCATACAAATTACTTAGCACAAAGCCTCACACTTAAGAAGTACTCAACCAATATTAGTTATTATTTTTCTCACCAACTACACTAGTGGAATGAGATTTAAAGGCAACCTCCTCATCAGAAGAACAATGTTCCAATGGAATCTTGAGCCTGGCTAGTTTTGCAGACACAGTTTCTCTCATCACTATCATTTTTTCCCCCTACACTCAGGGCTTTATCAAACTTGTACATACTAGTGTGGTTATACCATTTGTTTATGATAAAAATGCTCATGGGGCACCTGAGTGGCTCAGTCAGTTAAGTGTCCAACTATTGTTCTCAGCTCAGGTCTTGATCTCCGGGTTGTGACCTCAAGCCTGTGTTGAACTCCATGCTAGGTGTGGAGCCTACTTGAAACAAAAGAAAGAAAAGAAAAGAAAGAAAAGAAAAAAGAAAAGAAAAGAAAAGAAAAGAAAAGAAAAGAAAAGAAAAGAAAAGAAAAAAGAAAGGAAAAGAAAAGAGGGGAGGGGAGGGGAGGGAGGGAGGCAGGGAGGGGAGTAGGAGGGAGGGAGGGAAAGAGGAAGAAAGAAGAAAGAAAGAAAGAAAGAAAGAAAGAAAGAAAGAAAGAAAGAAGAAAGAAAGAAAGAGAAAGAAAGAAAGAAAGAAAGAAAGAAAGAAAGAAAGAAAGAAAGAAAGAAAGAAAGAAAAAAAGAAGAAGAGGAAGGAAGGAAGGAAGGAAGGAGGAAAGGAGGAAGGGAGGAAGGATGAAAGAAAGAAAATCATGCATTAACTGGCAAATAGCTCCAGTACTTTGTCTTTTGAGTACCCTCTCACCACCCCAGCTAATTTTGCCTTTTTCCAGGACACATGGGACCTCCCCACTATATAGCAATAAAAAGCTAAATGCCTCCAGATCCTGCTCCAATCCTCGGGCCAGTACCTGGTCTAACTGGTTTACATGTATGTCAAATGTAAATATTTTGTATATCACTCTGCATATGTGTATTGTCCCTCCCCCAATCAAGAATATTACTAAAGTTATCACTTAAGGAGGGCATGTGATGTGATGAGCACTGGGTGTTACACACAACTAATGAATCATTTAACATTATATCAAAAACTAGTGATGTACTATATGTTGGCTAATTGAATTTAAATTTTTAAAAAGTTAACATTTTGGGGTGCCTGGGTGGCACAGTCGTTAAGCATCTGCCTTTGGCTCAGGGCATGATCCCGACGTTCTGGGATCGAGCCCCACGTCAGGCTCCTCCTCTGAAAGCCTGCTTCTTCCTCTTCCACTCCTCCTGCTTGTGTTCCCTCCCTCCCTGGCTGTCTCTCTGTCAATTAAATAAATAAAATCTTTAAAAAAATAAAAATTAATAAAAAATAAAAAAGTTAACATTTTGGAAGTGCTTACTAGGTGCCATATGGAGGTACTCACTATTATTATTTTCCCTTTTACTTTCTAGCTAAGAAGCTTAGACACAGATTTCATAACTTGCCTGAGGTCACTCAGCTTTTAAGTGTTGGAGCGAGAATTCATATAAGGCAGTTGAACTCCAGAGCCTGGGCTCTTGATTGAGATTTTATACCTATCTGGGAACATAAGGTGAGTTTAATTGGGGCAGGGCAGAGAGGAACATAAGAAATTAAAGTTTTACTTAGATGTGGATTCAGGAGAAGAGACTACATAAAGAATAAAAATTCATCATGGTAGATGAGGGATTGAAACCAAGGTTAAGAGACCGATTTAACAGCAGAAGTAGGTTATTTAAAATAAACTCATTTCATTCATTGAAGATACTTAAGTTCTTTATTTCATTCTAAAGTTATTCTGTGACTCCTTGTCAAAATTTACTGAAAGAACTTGGTTTCTTTAAGCCTATCTGAATCCCATGATTCTGTGCTCTCCTCATGGTATAGCTTTGCAATAAACCAGTATAATCTTAGGATGACCTTTGAGGTCAGAGCTGGATTCAAATGCCACTTCTACTTTTTATTAATTGTATGATGTTGGGCCAACCTAAACATCAAGGTCTCTATTTTCTAAACCCATAAAGCATTGACTACATCTCCCCTATAACTCCTTGTAGGATTAAATGACATCATTCATCTATAGTACCTGGGCTTTATAATGTTCTTTATGGTTGTAAATTCTCCATTCGTTTCTACATTTCATGTTTCTCTCCATTCTTCTCTTAGGTTTCATAGTTCAGATTTTTCATAATGGTTTCTGCTCTCTAACTTTCATTTTCATTTGATAGGTCTGTTTATGTGCCGACAACATCAGTTACCACATGACTTTCTAAATAAGCCTAGTAATTGAGAATTGAAACTGTTAGCTTAGATGACACCAAAAATAGTTCTAGATCTCTCAGAATTATAATTATCCCTTCCTTAATTTTCTACCTATCCAAAAAGCAGGTCCTCTAGATTCCATTTTGCATGATATGAACAAGCTCCCAGATTATAGGAATTGATACCATATGCCCTTTTCCAATAATTTGTAAAGAGGGAGGGAAGGAGAGGGAGGGAGGGAAGGGGGGAGGGAGGAAGAAAGATGGGCTAGGTATAGTCTATCTGCCAGTAGCTGATTCTATGACTTTCCGTAACTCATCCATCTGGTTTTCAATGAAACAACACTGTATTCTATCACTATACCCCATTTTTCTGTGTAAGCTAACTTGGGTTCTTACATTCACAACCACAAGATTACTAAACTCATAACAAATGAAAATTTGATCCCAGTCTAGAATTTTGATAGAAATAATGACAAAATCTCCTCCTAAAAATCTGCAATCAAAGTCCTGCCATCATACAAGTTTAGGGTGTGAATTTCTACTTTATATATATGTATTTATATTTAATCTATATATACATGTATATACATGCATATACACTATATATGTGTGTGTGTGTGTGTATACACATATATACTATATATGTGTGTGTGTGTGTATGGGAGATATATAGATATCTCCCATAGGTACCTGACAGGAGAAAATATATTTAATTGAGGCCCCATAGGATTCCCACAGATAAATCTTTCATTAAAAGTGTAAGTATAATATACAAATTTCCATATTATGGAAGAAAACAACATTGTGAGAGTCAATTAAAGCAATACATATGGTAATTAGACTCCTGACAATTAGAGTAAAAATTGATCAAATGGATATTCAAAATAATTATACAGACAAAAATTGAAGATATTAGAAAGTGATCTATAAAAAACATGACCAGGCAACTTTGGAAAAGAAGGCAAAGAATTTACAGAAATTGAAAATGTAGTCATTGAAATAAAAATAAAACTCAATGGCTAGGTCCAGAACAGGGACTGTTCAAGGGATAATTAATAAAATGCAGGTTAGAACTGAAGAAATTACCTGAAATGTAGCAAGCAGAGATAAAGAGAGAAAAAAATTGTAAATGGAGATTAAGGACTCTGAAGGCATGCAAAGGTATGAATTTTAACAAGTAGAAAGGACAGGGGGGAGGCAAATTTTCAAGGAAAAATGGCTAACAAATGTGTAGAATCATAGACAATCAAGTATCAGCAATCAAAAAGTATAAAAACAATTCAGAGAAAATGAAACAAAACCAAATCTACATTCTGACACATCAAAATGAAACTGCAGAATGCTAAAGATAAGGAGAAGTAACCAATGAGAAAAAACAGATAAACAAAATATTAACAACTACTAGATAACAGAACTCAACAGCAACAAAAAAAATAGTAAAACAAATGAATTATAATTTTCAAAACCTAAAATAAAGTAACAGTTAGCCTAGAATTTCATACCTACCAAAACTATCACCTAACAGTGATTGTGAAATAGAGACATTTTCAGACACAAAAGAATTGAGGAAGTTTACTTTCAACAGACCCTCAATGAAGGAAATAATCTTTAAGAATACATTTCAGGAAGAAGAAAATTGATCCCACAAACAGGCAAAGATTCAAGAAAGAATACAATTTTGTCTACAGCCAGCTCTGACCAATAACATGTATTCAAAAATCATTTGTTAGAAATATGAATACATTTTTTATTTACAATTTAAAATAAAAAGTAGTTATCAAAGTACAAATTGATCAAGAGAAGAGGAACATGGCAAGATTTTAAAAGAATTACCAAATTTTAAAATTAACAATACAGGGCAGACCACAGAAATTTTATTTTTTTCTATACTGGTTAAGGGTTTTCCGTTTCTTAATATAGAGAAACTACAGTTGATATCATTACTTACTATATACCTTCTTTGTATTTTTGTTCAACTCAAACAAAAATAGTCTTCAGGCACTGCCAATTCTTTAACCTTTTTAAGAATATTATCTGGCCCATTTGTGTCAACATCAATTTATTACATCTGAATGAGTATTCATGGCTAGTATTCATTGATATACATTGAAATCAGAAATCTGAGAAATTTGAATGTCTTAACTCTTTTTTTTTTAACTCTCCTTCTTGAGTAATGACCAGATACTTCTGAGCAATCCTTTCTATATTCCTATGTAAGTCAGTGTCTAAACTACTAAACAGAATAGGACAGAGTCAATGCTTGACTTTGTGTTTCTTGACTCTCTCCCATTTAATATGATTCTTTAAAAATCATTTTGGTGCTTTCTTCCTTAAATCTTCTCACTGCCCTAGCATATAATTCAGCTAAAGTGGGCCAAAACACAGCTCATTTGAGCATCTAAAACAATTAGTTCTTACATTTCTTGTATGAATTTTTTTCCACCAAGAGGATTATTTATCTTAGGGAAAAGTTCCCTTATCTCTTGGATATTCATTAATACCCTTCTCTCAGCCAGCTCCAGGCCTAAAACTTCATCTTCTTACTGAAAATATAAATGTAATGGTTCTTTCAGTATTTTTAAACGTTTTTTAATGCATCAGCTCATTTAGAGTGTTTGTCTTCCTGATGCTGTCCTTACAATTTAAGTATTTAAAATTGTTTTATAAATACTCTTTTAAAATGTGAGCTAAAGATAATTTCATCTACCTTTTTCATACCTTACTTTGATTCTTTGCATAGCTCAAATCTTAAGAAGATCCTCACTGTGGTATGCAAAATGACCCTCCAAAGATGTCCATGTACTAATCCCTGCCCTTTAATATGAAAAGGGGGGGGGACTTTGCAGACATAATTAAAGTTACAGGCCTTAGCAAAGGGCAAGAACTCTGGATGATCCTTGTGTACCCAATCTAATCACAAGAGTCCTTAAAAGCAGAGAATTTTGTGCACATGAAGTCAGAGGTATGCAGGAGAAAGAGAAGTCAGAGATATTTAAAATGTGAGAGGGACTTGATGTGCTGTTACTGAAAAAAAGTGACATAAAAAGCATGAAAAGGAATACAGGCAACCTCTAAGAATAAAGACTATCCCCAGCTGATAGCCAGCAAGGAAGCAGAAACATTAGCCCTATACGTTTAAGGAAATGAATTTGATCAACAGCCTGAATGAATTTAGAATGCACTTTCCCCAGGCCTCTAGTAAGATTCTAGCTCAGACAACACATTAATTTTGAACATGTGATGCCTTAAGCTGAGAATCCAGCTTAGCCATGCTGTGTCCAGATTTCTTAACCATGAACCTGTGAGATAATAGATTGGTGCTGTTTTAAGTCAAGAATTATGTAGTAATTTGTTATAGCAGCAATAGAAAACGAATACTCATAATTCGTCCCTTATGGAGTTCTATCTCATGGAAGGGAGCCTATAAACTCTTACATTTATAAAGCTGGCCTTCACAATATGTAGATTATTTGTCAGTACACACCCAGCATTTCCTTCATGGCTATACTAACTTCCAAAACAGCATTGTTTCTTTTCCTCGAGGCTTTCTATCTCCTTCATTCTATTTTTCTTTTGAGAAGAGGGTCAAAATTAGGATAGCAGTTTCTGTTCTCGCTTTCTCTGCCTTTTGGGAGATGAAGTCATCAGCAAGGCAAATCAAGAACATGTCAGATACTCTGATTTTAGCCAACAGAGACTTCCAGCAGATGTCCAGAAAGTCCCTCATTTTGCCTCTATGCCAGTTCTGTAATTTGTGTCAGGAACACATCATCCATTCCTTCCATCTGTTAGTCTGTCACCTTCAAATGTAAGAATTCTGAAGAAGCAACATTTATGTATTTGGCTCTGAGATGATAATGATGTTACTTGAGCACTTCTCTCCTTTTACCTTCTCACAAATGCTCTCTTTTGAGGTCATTTTAACATTCAGTCGCAGAGACTTAGATTTTGCTAGTTCATTAATCTCTCATGTCTGGCTGTAGGATCTCAGTACATCTGAGCTCAAGTAGCGGCTACTGCCTCTTGCAAAGGGCTCAGTCCTCAATCAGGATTACACAAAACATCTTACCAGCACCACGCTTTACTACTAATTCACAAAATACACAATCAAGAAAGGAGACACAATCGGTGCCAAACCTGGGATGCCTAACCCTACCAGACTCACCTTCCTAAAATGACATCTACTCTGGAATGTGTTTTAAGTTAGAATGACCAGCACTAACAATGTCTATCATAAATGTTACAGGGAAGTTGCTTAATTTCGGGTTCTCTCAGATTTTATACTTTACTAGTCAGGTAGCTACAAAAATTATGACTAACTTCTCTTCTCCAGTTCAGCTGTTTCTCATAAATCCACAAATTATAAGTTTATTTATAATAAACAGCCTTAACAAACCAGAAGTACTCTGTTAAAAGGATATTTGGTCAGTATACAGCATCTCCTGGAAGACTTTTATTTATCTTCCAGCTAGTGAATTTCACCAAAATATTCATAAGGAGTTCTAGTCCACTCAAAATTGGCTGCTCTGAGGAAAATGTGAGGAACTGAGTTACAGACTCATTTTTCTTCCAGCTCCCAAATACAGTCAAGGTCATTGCTCTCCTGTGATGCTCAGAATTTTTCTTTCCTTTAAAAGAATTACTTCTCAGGTGCCAAACAGTCCACTCCCACCCCCACCCCATTTTATTTTGGCTTTTGATGCTCCCCATTGCCTCAATTCACCAGCAATGCCTGTCTAGCCTAGACCAATACCCTAAGTACTGAACAAATCAAGGTTTATTTTGTTTTGATTTCTTTCATTTTTGTTTTGTTGACATCATTGTCTCCAAGAGGTCCCTAACTCCATAAAGATTAATGGACATTAAATATATGTATACTGGCATTAGGAGAACAGTGTACTCACATCTACGTTATCAGTTACAGCCCCAGTGCATTTGGGAGTTCAGTATATATTAGCATCTGTCTTCCTGACATTGGTTACTGCTGGTCCTTCTCTCCTGACTTTTATGTATATTTTTACAAGTTCCAATTGCTTATATCCTTTTTGAATCCTTTCCACCAACTCTTTAGGACATTAATGAGGTTAAACTTTAAATATCTTATGTAATAATCTCACATTTATTTTATTTAGTAGCCCTGCCCTGGAAATTGGTATTTGATAGACATCTGAGACCATAAATTTTATTTTCTAGTGTCTCTTAAATAAGTTGTATTTACTAATAGTCAGCAATCCTATTGTCCACATAATTCTTGATAGAGTCAATCTTGTTCTTTATCTTAGATTTTGAATCTCTCCTCCATATTCAATTTAGTGTATTCTTGGACAAATCATATAGTCTTCAAGCAAAAAACAAACACATTCTTCCAGGGAAGATGGTGGAGTAGCAGGATCCTAAGCTCACCTTGTCCCACAGATACAACTATATAACACCCACATCAGTGTAAAAAACCCAAAAAACAACCCAAAGACTGGCAGAACAGACTCTTCACAGATAAATGTAGAGAAAAAGCCATATCGAAGAGGATAGAAAGGGCAGAAAAGCAGTCAGAAGCCAAATGGGCCTGCAGGACTGTCCATAGGAGGGAGGGAGATGGCAGGCACAGAGAGAGGAGAGGAGCAGATCCCAAAGCCAGGCACCCTAGGCACAGGGAAGATGAATCCCCTAACATTTGGTTTTGAAAAGCAGAGAGGCCCAACAATCAGTGGGGCTTAACACCTGGAACTTTAAAAATCATCAATCTTGGTTCTGGAAAAGCCAGGAGGGCAGGGCCTCCACCCTTAAAATGACAGCACCACTGAGATACAGCATAGAAGTAGTTTGAAAAATGCCTGAAGTATACGGGTGGGAGATTTATTTACCCATCTCACACCATGTGCTGGAGGGGCAGAAATCTTTGGAAGACTTCTCCAAGAACAAAAGAGCTGGCAGGTGCCATTTCCCTCCCCCACCCTTGAGACTAGATAGACAGACATCTGTGGGAATCAGCACAGCACAAACACTCTACCTAGCTTGCTAACAATGTGCCCCACCCCCATATTCTCCTGAAGACATGCCCCTTCCATCCAATCTTGGGCAGGAGTTTTCCGAGGCTGCTGTATGTACTCTCTTCCAGCAGACTGGTGTGGACTTTGCTGGCACCACAGGCCATCCCTGCATTCTTCTGTGGATCTTCCCCCTCTAGTATGCTGTTGGCTGGAACCTATTCACAACAGTGCCGCAAGCCTGGCAGTGTACAAGTAGCTATGACAGGGGCCAGCACCACTCCAAAGTGACTCCTGCCTCAGGGAAAGGGGAAGATAAACACACATACCAGTCCAACTGTGGCCCCATCAGTAGGCTGTGGGCAGACATGGATATGACAGCAGGCTCACCCACCAACAAAAGTTTCTCGAGAGACAACACAGGGAAAGTGCCCTGCAGATTGGTGCTACTGCATCTCTGGCAAATGCTTGTTCTGATTCAACTCAAGCCCAAGGCAGCCCCAAGCTGGCCCACTAACAACACAGACCAAACCCTGCCCACAACAAGCAAAGAGAGCCACTGCAGATGACTGGACTGAAGGCAAATATGGCTATGTCACAAAAGTAGGGCACTGTAACACACATAGGAGACATCCCAGAACTGCCAGATTATGGTGAAGGGGACATTGCACTTCAGGGCACTATAAGACATCTTAATAAGGCCACTATTTGCAAGACCAGGAGACATAACTGACTTTCCTAACACATAGAAAAAACACCCAGAGAGTTAGACAAAATGAGGAGACCAAGGAATATGGCCCCAAGGAAAGAATAGGACAAAATCACAGCAAGTGACCTAAATAAAATGGAGATAAGTAATATGCCTGATAGAAAATTTAAAGTAATAATCATAAAGATACTCACTGGACTTGGGAAAAGAGGGGAGGACCTCAGTGAGATCCTCAACAAAGAGAAAGAAAATAGAAAAAAAATCAGAGATGAGGAACTCAATAACTGAAATTAAAACTACAATGAATGCAATAAATAGTAGGATAGAGGAAGCAGAATGGATCAGTGGCCTGGACGCCAGAGTGATGGAAAACAATCAACCTAAACAGAGGAGACAGAAAAAAATAATAAAAAAATGAAAGTCGACCAAGGGGACTCCATCAAATGTACCATCAAGTGTAAATAAAATGGCAAAAAGTAGTGATAAAGCGAGAACTTTAAAAGCATCAAGAGAAAAGAAAACAGTTATATGGAAGGGAAACCCGTATGGTTATCATGTGATTTTTTTAGCAGAAACTTTGCAAGCCAGAAGACAGTGGCAGAATATATTCAAAGTGCTGAGGGGAAAATCTACAGCCAAGAATATTCTTTTCAGCAAGGCTATCATTCAGAATAGGAGAGACAAAGAATTTCCCAGACAAATAAAAGAATTATAAGATTATAAAAGAATGTTAATGAAAATTACATGCCTACAAATTGAAAAACCTAGAAAAAATTTATAAATTCCTAAAAATATATAATTTCTCAAAACTGAATCAGGAAGAAACAAAATTTGAACAGACTATTTAACCATGAATAAAATTGAAACAGTAATCAAAAAACTCCCAACAAACAAAAGTCTAGGAACAGACAGCTTCATTGGTGAATTTCAGCAAACATTTAAAGAAGAGTGCATATCTATTCTTCTCAAACTATTCCCAAAAATAGAAAGGTAAAGAAGGCTTCTAAATTCATTCTATGAGGCCATCATTATCCTGATACCAAAACCAGAGAAAGACACCATAAAAAAAATAGAACTACAAGTCAGTATCTCTGAGGAACATAGATGCAAAATCTTAGAGAAAAATATTAGCAAACTGAATCCAACAATACATTTTAAAAAATCATTCACCATCATCAAGTGGAATTTATTCCTGGGATGCAAGGGTGATTCAATATTTACAAATCAATCAACATGATACATCATGTCAACAAGAGAAAGGATAAAAAACATTTGATAATTTCAATAGATGCAGAAAAAAAGCATTTGACAATGTACAATATCTACTCATGATAAAAACCCTCAACAAAGTAGGTTTAGAAGGATCATGCCTTAACATAATAAAGGCCATATGTACAAAACCCACAGCTAACATCATACTCAATGAGCATAAACTGAGAGCTTTTCCCCTGAGGTCAGGAAAAAGACAAGGACATCCACTCTCATCATTTTTATTCAATATAGTATTGAAAATCCTATCCAAAACAATCAGACAAGAAGAAGAAATAAAAGGCATCCAGATTGGTAAGGAAGAAGTAAAACTTTCACTAACTGCAGATGACATGATACTATATATAAAAAACCTGAAAGACCATCAAAAACCTACTAGAACTGATAAGCGAATTCACTAATTTCATAGGATACAAAATCAACATACAAAAATCTGTTGCATTTCTATACACTAATAATGATATAGCCATTTATAATTTCACCAAAAATGATAAAATTCCTAGGAATAAATTTAACTGAAGAGATGAAAGACTTGTACTGTGAAAATACAAAACATTGATCAAAGAAACTGATGTTGACACAGAGATATGAAAAGATATTCCATGATCATTGATTGGAAGAACAAATATTGTTAAAATGTCCATACTACCCACAGTAACCTACAGACTTAATGTAATCCCTATCAAAATACTGACATTTTTCACAGAACTAGAACAAATAATCTTAAAGTTCGTATCAAAACACAAAAGACCCCAAATAGCCAAAGGAATCTTGAAAAAGAACAAAACTGGAGATATCACAATCCCAGATTTCAAGTTATAGGACAAGGTGGTAGTAACTAAAACAGTATGGTACTAGCATAAAAAATAGACACATAGATCAATAAAAAAGAATAGACAGTCCAGAAATAAACCCATGATTATATGGTCAATTAATATCTGACAAAGGAGGCAAGCATATGCAACAGGAAAAAGACAATCTCTTCAACAAGTAGTATTGGAAAAATTGAAGAGCTACATGCAAAAGAATGAAACTGGACCACTTTCTTACACCATACACAAAAATAAATTCAAAATTTATTAAAGACCTAAATGCAAGACTTTAAATCACAAAAATCCTAGAAGAGAACACAAACAGTAATTTCTCTGACATTGATCACAGCAACATTTTTCTAGATATGTCTCCTGAGGCAAGGGAAACAAAAGCAAAAAGAAATATTGGGATTACATAAAAATAAAGAGTTTCTTCACAGTGAAAGAAACAATCAACAAAACTAAAAGGCAACCTGTGGAATGAGAGGAGATATTTGCAAATGAGATATCCAATAAAGGTTTAGTATTTAAAATATATAAAGAACTTATAAAGCTCAACACCCAAAAAACAAATAATCCAATTAAAAAATGGACAGAAGAGGCACCTGGGTGGCTCAGATGGTTGAGCGTCCAGCTCATGATTTTGGCTCAGCTCATGATCTCATGGGTCATAGGATCGAGCCCCGTGTTTGGCTCCATTCTCAGTGGAGAGTCTGCTTGAGATTCTCTCCCTCTCCCCCTCCCCGCACTTGCACACACACATTCTCTATCTTTCTAAAATAAATAAATCTTTAAAAAAAATGGACAGAAGACATGAGCAGATGTTTCTCCAAAAAAAGACATACAGATAGATGGCCATCAGATATATGAAAAGATGCTCAACATCACTTATCATCAGGGAAATGCAAATCATAACTACAATGAGATATCACCTGATACCTATCAGAATGGCTAAGATCAAAAGTTCAAGAAACAACAAGTTTTGCCTAGGCTGCTCATGCACTGTTGATGGGAATGCAAACTGGTGCAGCCACTCTGGAAAACAATATGGAGTTCCCTCAAAAAGTTCAAAATAGAATTATCATATGATCCAGTAATTCTACTCTAGGGATTTACCCGAAGAATACAAAAACACTAATTCAAGAAAATACATGCACTTCCATGTTTATTGTAGCATTATTTATAAGAGCCAAATTTTGGAAACAACCCCACTGTCCATCAAAAGATGAATGGATAAAGAAGTGATACACACACACACACACACACACACTGGAATATTACTTATCCATAAAAAGAATGAAATCCTGTCACAACATGGATGCATTTAGAGGGTAAAATGCTAAATGAAATAAGTCAGTCAGAGAAAGATAAAAACCATACTATCTCACTCATATGTGGAAGAAACAAAACAAAGAAACAAAAAAACACAAGACACAAACCAAAAACACACCCTTAACTATAGAGAACAAACTGATAGTTACTAGAGAGGAGCTGGGTAGGCGATGGGTGAAATAAGTGAAGGGGATTAAGAGTACACTTATCATGATAAGCACTGAATAGTGTATAGAATTGTGAGTCAGGGCGCTCCTGGGTTTCTCAGTCAGTTAAGCATCTGACATATGATTTCAGCTCAGGTCATGATCTCACGGGTGGTGAGACTGAGCCCCACATAGGGCTCCATGCTCAGTGGGAGTCTGCTTGAGATTATCTCCCTCTGCCACTCCCCCCATGCGCACTCTCTTTCTCTCTCTGAAATAAATACATCTTTAAAAAAAAGAGAGAATTGTTGAATCAGCATATTGTACACCTGAAACTAAAACAACACTGTATGTTAATTATACTGCAGTTAAAATAAAAAAGAATAAATAAAATGAATTTAATTTTAAAAAAGCAAACATATTCTTCTTGGTTTGTGTGAATATTAATTTCTTAGTCAAGGATTCAAGCTTCTCTTCTGTTGTTATGATTTAGATTCCAGATGCTCTTTTTTTACTACCACTTATAATATCTGAATTGACTTGAAAACATCACTATTCCTTTGAGTACTTCAATTTTCTGTTAAAAACCACTTCTCTAAGATTTTGGGGAGCCCTCCTCTATAAAATCATTACCTCCCTATAACTCAGCAGCAACAATTAGCATCTAGCAGATTAGACTGAGTAGGGGCAGGCTGTCTGTTACATTCCTTACTTAAGGAGCCCACATCTTCCAGTGGATCCCATTCTGTCTACAGCCCTCACTAGGGATTCAACAACCAATCATCAGTTCTTTCCAGGAACAAAACTAGATTATTGGAATCATTGAAATGCAGGGGATTTATTACATTGTTAAATTGTTTTTCCCAGAAATCTACATTTCCTATAACAGAACATGCTTATTGATTTTAGAGTTCCAGGAGAGCAGTTTATTCCTCTACTCTCCTAGTTACATCACTTTTCTAAATTCTGTGTGACTTTGTTTTGATTTCCAAATATTTTCTCATCCTTGGTTCACAGAGCCCATTTTCTCCTGAGTGTGACCCTTGATGCAACAAGTCTCATATGGGGCGCCTGAGTGGCTCAGTTGTTAAGTGTCTGCCTTCAGCTCACGGCGTGATCCCAGAGTCCTGGGATCGAGCCCCACATCAGGCTCCTCTGCTGGGAGCCTGCTTCTTCCTCTCCCACTCCCCCTGCTTGTGTTCCCTCTCTCGCTGGCTGTCTCTCTCTCTCTGTCAAGTAAATAAATAAAATCTTTAAAAAAAAAGTTTCATATGTATTAGTTAGAAAGCTATAGAATTGTTCTCTCCTTTCCTCACTCACCAGTCTCCATTTCTCTGACTATTCAATACGGATTTTTATGTATTCAATTTTCTTAGACCCTTGTACTATTTCTTCTTTCTCTAGTGGTTACTTCATCATAAGAGAGGAGTCATGTTTGGCAAAATAAACACTTACCCTAGGATCAAAATTACATAGACCTGGTTTTTTATACAATGTGACCCTGGGCAATTCAAAACTATTTTGAGCATCTATTTATCCTCTAAAAAAATAGGAATAATGATTTCTACCTCAGAGTTGTTGTGAGATAAAATAAGACAATATATGTGATTTTTGAACGATAAGCACACTATAGAAAACCTTGGTATTTATAATTTAGTAACCCTTCACTCCTTTATTCATCCATTCATGTATTCAAAAAATATATAGTAAACTCTATATGATTTCCTTTTCACTCCAGCTGGAGCAGGTATTCAGGACCATGATGCTTCCTCGTCTTAAAGGTTTTTGCTCATCAACACAGAAACTATTGGAAGACAGTGCTTTTTCCTATTTTAATTAATAGCCTATTTCATTAAAATATGTTTCAAAGAACATAAAAATAAAAAATGTTTTCCACAGACTAAAATAAATTTGGAAGACAGAGAGTGAATTTCATCCCTTACGTACTTTAGGTCAGTAGCTGGGAGGCTGATAAAACTGAAGAAAAGCTTGTGCGATGTACCTAAAAAATCAGCATCCAAGAGTAGCCAATGAGTACTCACCAAGGAATAATGTGATGGCTAATTTTATGTGTCAACTTCATTAGCTTAAGGAGTGTCCAGAGAGGTGGTAAAACATTATTTCCAGGTGTATTTGCAAGGGCATGTACAAAAGAGATTAGCATTTAATTCAGTAAACTGAGTAAAGATTTACCTTCACCAGTGTGAGTGACATCATCCAATCCATTGAAGGCCTGAATGGAAAAAAGGCAAAGGAAGAGAAAATTCTCTCTCTTCTCGAGCTGGGACATCCATCTTTTCTGCCTCAGGTAGGAACTTCTGATTCTCAGGCCTTTGGACCCAGACTGAATTATACCACTGGCTTTCCTGATTCTCCAGCTTGCATATGGTGTATTGTGTGACTTAGCTTCCATAACCGTGTGAGTAAATCTCCTCTTAGATAGATGACAGATAGATAAATAGACAGATAGATGGATAGATAGAGGATAGATAGAAAGATAGGTAGATAGAGGATAGATCATAGATAGATACATAGATAGATGATAGATGATAGATAGATAGATAGATGATAGATAGATAGATAGATAGATAGATAGATGATAGATGATAGATAGATAGAGATAGAGCCTATCGAGGTTGCTGCTCTCAAAAACCCTAATACAAGTTCCAATCTTTAAGAGTGTTTTTAAGCTTCAGAACAGCGCCTGGCCAGTGAGCACTGTTGATTAATTAGCATTTACAGTTAGAAAATATCTTGATGCTGCATTGACCTATGGAAGCATTTCATACCTGGGGGAAGTAGGAGTCCTACTAATGACTAAATTTACCCATAATCCAGAAAGATACATTTAGGTAGACTCGGATTTAGTTATCAAGAAATAAATGCTTGCCTGTTGAAAAAATATGAGAGAAATATCCCCCTACACACCAAAAAAAAAAAAAAAAGTTCATTTCCTCATATCTAGGTTTTTTACCCACTAATATATATAATAAAAACAGCACGCTGTTCTATAACCCTGGACTTATTTCTTTGGCTATGCAGGCCCTTATTAGGCTAGGGTTAGCAAGTGAAATTACATTATCTGACAGCTTTTGAGAATTATTCCTCCTGGATTCAACAATAAATTTCAAGATAAATTGCCAGTTTGATGGACTTTTTTGCTCCCAGTTATTTCTTAAACCAATATACTCCACAACCATATGAAAGCATATCATAGTGCCATAAAAAGTTACCCTTCTGAAAATTAAAGAGGGGAATGCTGGGGATATATCTTTAAGTAGAAAAAAGTAAAAATCAGAGATGGATAAATAGAATGATGCAAAATTTTTGTTACTAGAAGTAATAGTGGTGGTTTGAATGTATATATCAGGATACATAAAGATAGATGATAGGTAGAGCTGAAATTTACTAAATTATGAAAGTGACTTCCTCCGAGTAGAAGGGTTATGTTCAAACTCTAACTTTTTTTTTTTGTATTTTCCGTATTTTTTAAACTTTCAACAAGAAGAATGTACCATTTTTATAATCAAGCAAAAACAACAAATGCTATTTTTGCATTTCCCTCTGACACTTATGTTATCTCCCTCCAGTTGTCAAGGAACAATTGGTTGCCAAATACCAGGAAATTAACAGCAATTATCACCAGCTGGCTAGCTGCTAGGAGTAGTCACTGGACTGTAATCCACTCAGCATGAGACAGAAAACCTTGAAGGAATAAAGTCAATGATAAATTAAACTTGAAAAATTAACTTCCCAGGAAATCGCATATCAAGATGGCCCACTCACTGAGCACTGGACATCATTCTTTAAAGTCCCATTTTAATGATTTCAGCAGCATCAGACCTTCAAAACAGATTGCTGAATTTCATGTGTTTCAAATTGCATGTTTGAATTTCTTGCATGTTTGAGATATCTTTTACAATTCCAACTAACAATGAAATATCTCCTTGTCCAGGAGGTGACAATAATAGTTATATATAAAGTATATTTTATTTAATAAGCTCTGAGTTCAAATCCACAACAAATAGCCGTGGATTGCATATTGGCTTTATAAAGATAGAGAAAATGTAGTCCTTCCCAAATTCCCTACAATCTAGGCAGGCAGACTGACTACATGAGAACATATGAGCTTATCTGGAGATTTTCAGGAGATGCAGTAATAGCACCCTACTTCCCCACTCGACTTCCGATCATGTTAAAAGGCAAGTAAGTTGTTAAGTCAGATAGAAGACCAAAATTAGGGAAAGCACTTCTATTTATTGCAAAATAGGCTTACTTCTATGGACCCAGAATTGGACAGACTTACCAATCATGTTAGAGGTGACTCTAGTGCTGGCCCTACTACAGAGGCAAAAGCTGCCACTGCATAACCGTTAGCATGGAAGAGCAGAGCAGAATGCATGCTCTCTTTGGCCAGAGAGGTACTGCAGAAATGGTTCTTAAAGTGCAGCTCCTGGACCAGCAGCATCAACATCACCTGGGAATGTGTTAAAAATGCAAAGTCATGGGTCCACCCTAGACCTACTGAATCAAATCTCTGGAGAGGGGGCCCAGAAAATTCTTAAAGAGCATCTCTAGTGAATTTGGACTCACACTAAAGTTTAAAAATCACCTGTCTTACAGAGAGAAAAAGAGATACTGAGGGAGAAAGAGAAGAGAGCCAAACTATGCATGGATATTTTCTCTTTCCAAGCTCTCCAATAATATAGCTAACTCCTTTTTTGTGGGGAAAAGTGGAGGCGGGGATTAGGAAAGAGGCTAGGAGGGTTATACTACTAGAACTCCCTCCAAAGATAAGGAAATATCAAGAGTAGGGAAGAAGCATTCCCTGCAGTAACCTTCTTTACTATTGGTTCTCTTAACCTGTTGACTTTAAACATTAAGCTTATGATTACATGGAGGGGTTTTTTGGTCCCCTTTGATGGAGATTACAAGAAAATCACAACAGTTTGGTTTTCTCTTTCACAAAGACACTACTCCCCTTACAATCTTAGCTTCCTATAGTACCTTTCTGGGACCATCAGAAGATTTTATTTCTCAAAGTTTCCAGAATAATTAAAAATTCCAATTAATTAAATGTTGAAGAAAATTTTATAACTGACATACCTCCAGAAGGGAAAGTTTAGGGCTAATACTACTCATTATGAAATGCACAGGGCTATTTACAGTCTGCATTTGATGACAAGGAAGAAAAATCTTTATTCTTAGCTCCAGAAATTTTAAAAAATTTAACTCAGAGGATTTATCTAAAAGTCTCACAGCCAAATTTGGCAAATCAAGCT
Source organism: Ailuropoda melanoleuca (assembly GCF_002007445.2). Classification (NCBI taxonomy): domain Eukaryota; kingdom Metazoa; phylum Chordata; class Mammalia; order Carnivora; family Ursidae; genus Ailuropoda; species Ailuropoda melanoleuca. The sequence goes on from NC_048232.1 coordinate 54,736,242, forward strand.
AAAAGAATCTACTTCCAGAATTTCAGGTAATAACCTACTTAACCAGGCAAATTTTCCTTTTCTTTATTTAATCAGAGAAATGAAAAAGTACAAAATACTTTTAACAGTCCAATAATTCATGCGATGAGTAAAACTGAAAAACCTAGAATTGTTTATATAGCTGCATAAAATTTCACACTGTTGAAATTAAAGGCATAGGACCATCACAAGTTGAACCTGATGATTTTCTCCTTGTGTACAAACTAATTACCATGGAGGACTGGTCATTTCCTGTTCCATTTAGGAATTAAATCCTAGTCCATTATGTACCTAAAGTCAACAGCACACTCTCACATCGATTTCCCATCTCAAATTATATCCACTGACATTGTCCAACCTAAGCTAAGATTTTGCAAATCAGTTAAATGTTAAATTAGGATAGTCTAATAATAATAGTCAGCATAGATTCACAAGTCTAAAATGTCTTGTCATCTTTATGTTCCAAGTAAGAAATTAAAATACAAAGATTAAATCTCGGTACAGATTAAAAACATCAAGACCCAAATGAACTAAAGCCTCAACTCAACCATCTTGTTCTTTAAGTAAAGTCTAAAGAAACAAAATTTTTCCCAAACTTCTTATCATGCCGGGTCTTAGACAGGGTCCGTGAGGCTCGTATGAACTTGGGATTTCTTCACAGCCAGAGTGGAGATCTTCCAAGGAATTTGGTATAGCTCCTTTAAGACCTCAGTACATGAATTTGTTGTCTCCTATGAACCATTTTAAAATTTCTGAAGAAATAACAGATGGAAATTGTGCAATAAGGTAGATAGATATCTAAAAGTCTTTCTACTTAAAAAAAGACACTTTTAAATAAAAGATACTTTCAAAGGCATTATTAAATCTAAAGTAAGAGAGAGAAACGTCCAAATCACCACTTCTCTGTCCAAAATAAGAAAAAACAATGGCTCATGAGCTGAAACTTGAATAGGAGTGGTTAATGGCCAGTGAAGGTGAAAGGTGGGGTTGCCCATGTAATGGTTCGGACAAGAATATTAAACTTTGGGGTATCTGGTGAGATGATGAGGTAAAACTGAGACACCTGCATTAAACCTGGGACCTGGTCCCAGCAGAACAAAATGCAATTTCCCTTTCCCTCCAGGAGAATAGCTTAAATTCTGGTACTTAGAATTCCCACCTATTAAAAGCAATCAGATATGAGTTCATTAATAAAGATGACTGAAACCAGAGGAATTCACTAAGAATAGTAACAACAGCAAATTTAGACCTACAAAGACATCAGTATTTGTTTGTTCATTTCAAACACACATCTATTTTAGTTCTGAACTGTTGTATAACAAACCATCCTGAAAATTTTGGCTTAAAATATACCACTTTCTTTTGTTCACAACTTTTGTGTCAGGAATTCAGGAAAGTCTAAGCTGGTTGGCTCACATCTGATCCACTTGGAATCAGTGGGAATCACTAGGGCTGGAGGAGCTATTTCCAAAATGTCTTCTTTAATCATATGGCTGATGCCTTGATGCTCCTTGGCTTCTCTCTCCCTCCACATGGTGTCTCATACTGTAAGGCCTGGTCACTCAGCTTGAGCTTCTCAAGCATGGTAGTTCCAGGTTAATCACACCTCTGGTATATTTGCTGGCTTCCAAGTAGGGTTGTCGTATTCAGCAAATACAAATATAGGATACCCACTTCAATTTGAATTTTAGATTAAAAAAAACAATTTTTCTTAGTATACCCTTGAAATATATATATACAATCTTAATTCTAAGAAGTAACAAGTGGAAGTCTTCCAAGCCATGTAAAGATCTTGCTCAGAATTGAAACAGTATCACTTCCACCTTAGCATATTGGTCAAAGCAGTCACCATGCCTGCCCAGATTTCAGGGGTAGAGAGATAGATTCACTTCCTGACGATGAAATGGAAAGGTCAAGTTGCACAAGGGCATGTGAGATGGGATATATTGTGGTGGTCATCTTTCGAAAATACACTCTGCTGAAAGAATATAAACACATACAAAAGAAAAGGTTAAAAAAATATGGTAATACTGGCTTTGTAAAATGAGTTTGGAAATGTTCCCTCCTCCTCAATTTTTTGGAAGAATTTGAGAGGGACTGGTATTAACTCTTTTTTAAATGTTTCATTCATGGGTGAAGCCATCTTATCATGGATTTTTCCTTATTGGAAGGTTTTTGATTATTTATTGACTCTCCTTACACTCATTATTGGTCTATTCAGATTCTCTTTCTTCATGATTTAGTCTTAGTAGGCTTTATGTTTCTGGGAATTTATTTCTTCTAGGTTATCCAATTTGTTGGCATATAATTATAGTAGTCTCATACAATTCTTTGTATTTCTGTTATCAGTTGTAGTCTCTCATCTTTTATTTCTGATTTTATCTACTTGAGTCTTCTTTCTTTTTCAAAAAAGATTTTATTTATTTTTTTTAGAGAAAGAGAGAGAGCAGGAAGAGGGGTAGAGGAGAAGCAGAGAATCTCAAGTAGACTCTGTGCTGAGCACAGAACCCGATGTGGGGTTCAAGTTCATGACCTGAGATCATGACCTGAGCTGAAACCAAGAGTTGGACACTTTACTGACTGAGCCAGCCAGGTGCCCCACGTTTTCTTTCTTTCTTAGTCTAGCTAAGGGCTTGTCAATTTTGTTTATATTTTCTAAAATCCAACTCAATTTCATTGATCTTTTTTCTATTTCATTTATTTCTGCTCTGATCTTCATTACTTCCCTATTAGAAAAAAATAAAGCTTTTAGAAAAGGTGAGAGGTAAGAAAAAAAGAACAAAAACATGACAAAATAGAAAAAAAGTAAAATGATGAAGACAAGTCCAAAATTATCAACAATCACAATAAAATTAAATGGACTAAACTTGCCAAAGATTCTCAGATGTGAAGAAAAAAAGATCTAACTCTATGCTCTTCATAAGAGACACACCCAAAATATGATAAAAAGCAAAGTTTGATATAAGAGGCTAGAAAAGGATATACCAGGAAAATACTAATTAAAAAAAAAAGCTGCATGATTTTCTTACTATCATATCAAGTTGACTTCAGTCAATAACTTGGTTTGGGTCAAGCTGAGCTGCAGTGACAAATAAGACTCCAAACACACCTGCTGTATCATTTGACAATCAGAGGCAGGAGATCAGTCACCTCTGGGAAAGTAGAGGCAATGGGCCAGAAGGTCATTAAGAGACTCATAGTCCTTCAACGTTGATGGTCCACCACCACCAGGAGTACTGCTCTCTTTTTGTTTGTTTTTTTAATGCATAAAACTGGGTCAACAACATGCTCATGTCTCAGCCAACAGAAAGAGGAAAAGGAGAGAGAACAATTACCTTCCTTCTAATACACATAATGAGAAGTTATTTCATTTTGCTCCCACCTCATTAATTAGAACAGAGAACACCTCATTAGTTAGGTATATGGATACAGCTTGTTGCAAAAGAGACCAGGAAAGGAAGTTTCTAGCTGGGAAGCTATATGCCATCTATTCAACTGAACAGGAAGAGATAACAATTACAAAACTGAAAAGCCTTAATAAAATAGCTTAACATAAATATACAGTTATAGGATGAGTCTGATAAATTGAGTATTACATTAGAATATTTCAAAATGCCCTTCTCAATGATTGATGATCCATGAAGAAAAAGAGTTAATAAAGATGTAGTAAGTTTGAAAAGCATAACTAATAATCTTTATTTAATGGATCCTACAAAGCTCTGTACCCACATAGTAGAGGTGCACATTCCTCTCAAGCACAGTTTCTTTACACAATCCACCACACACCCAGCTATAAAACTACTCTCAAAAAATTCCAAAATTCACTATATGAATTACACATTTTGTGACTACAGTGCTATTAAATTACAAGCAATATCAAATAGATACATTTAGAATATTAAAAACACCCCTTTCAATACTACATGAGTCAGAGTACATAACAAAACTTTCTAAGAGACTAGTTTATTTGGGGCTTAAGCAAATCTATAGAAGAGAGATTGATAATGTGTGAAAATACCTTCTCACAAGAGATTTCTGATGCCGTAACACTAGACCATTCTCACATTTTATTGAATACTGGGGCGCCTGAAGTATGGGGCTCAGGGGGAAAGTAGAAATTAAGATACTTTTCATATAGTGGATGAGAAAGATCTGCAATTGGATGGCTTACTTTATATTCTAAACTTTGCAAGGAGGAAAGAGTAACTTACAATATCTTGTATTGTTCTCAAATTATTTACTCCCGTTTCCTGTAAGCAAATAGGAGTCTCATCACTGCCATAAGACATGTGGTGCCTCCAGTAGAGGAGTATACATATCCATCACATGAACGTTGGGGCTGGCCTCGTCACTCACTCTGACCACTTGTATATGAACAAATATGACATTCACCATTTCCACATAACAGCTTTAATAGACACTGAATGTTGGTTTTTGTTTTTTTTTTCCATCTCTTACTCTTTTCCCTCTGCTATGAAAGCAGCATGTTCCAAATAAGCAAAGATTCTTCAGCCTGGATCCTGGAATGAAAAGAGATATGGAACAGACGCACGGGTGATCTAAAGTGAGCAGGAGCTAACATGTTAAAAAAAAATTTTTTTATCCAGAGATCATAGGATAGTTTGTTATAGGAGATGATCCAGGCACTGTGCCTGATATGTCTCTCCTCATGCATGAACAGGAAGCATGAGCATATTTACCACAGGTACGATAAGGATATGATGCCGAAATTCACCCTTTAATGTGGGAATTCTATTTATTGTGTTTAGAGTCACAGTCATGAATTCCACACATCTGGTATAAACTAACTACCATCCTAGTGACTAAACCCTGAGGGTAGGAGCTATCCCTATTTTCCTCTCTTTCACTCAAATGACTAAGTCTTTCTTAACAGCTTTTGGCAATAAAATTTGGCCGGGAATAATTTCTGTTAAATGGGGAATGCTTCATTTTCTAAATTCGATAGGCTTGGGATTAGAGTTATACTTATCATGCATGCTCTACAAAGTATTTGGACTCAAAAATTGAACCACTTAGAATACTGGCATTCAATAAATTAACTTCTGAGTTCCCTCTGGGTAAGGTTGTTGAGGAAGTCCTAAATCACCCCAAACATAAGAAATCCCTCTGGTTCAGATAGAAAAGAGAAAAAAAGAAGGATAAACTTTGGACTTTAACTTCTTTGAAATTTAATAGCCAGGGACAAGATCATTTGATATTAACTTCAATTTCTTTATATTTTTGTGTATGGTAATTTCACCTGCAAGGGGACTTAATTTCCTTGAATGTTGATTTCTTCCCAGTGATCAAGAGTGTGAAGGGGTTCATGTCGCAAATTTGGGGCATCTCTATGTTACACTTCATTATTTGCATATCTTAATGTTGTCATGTAATGTGGTTATAAACTATTGATAGGCTATTTTAGAACAAAATGGTAAGAGAAATAGACATGGAAGTAAATTTTTCAGTGTTTGTAAAAGTGTGACCTAAATGTTAATTTAAAATTGAATTTTTGGGGGTCCAATTTCAGAGCCTTGTGGCAACAAAATTATACTATCCATCGGTGGTCCCAAAAGAATACTCAAAGGAATAGAGGTTGATATAGTGGCTTCATGAAGGTAGAAGGAGGACTGTCTTTATAGGCTGATGATGGAAATCCACAGGTTTATTAATTAAATCCAGTGGGCTAAGAGAACAAGAGCAGCTAGAATGTTAGGGGAGTTGAACTCTTCTCCACACTCTTCTTACTTTCTTTAATATGTCAAGAGCTCCACTATCATTGCATCTTTTCACTTGTTCATCCCCACACAGGATCCATGAGTTGGTGAAAAGAAATTGGGCACATTGAGCCAGCCACTTGCTTTCCTTTCTCCTTTGGGAGAAAGAATGTGCTCCTTACAGAGAGAATGCATTCTACTCTGCTGTCCCATTCTAGGGAGGAAATTCTGCCACTGCCAAAGGACTAAGTGGGAATGGTTTAGGTATGTTAAGCTAGGCAATGCTAGGATAACAAAGTTTGAACGGCTTTACATAACAAAGTTAGCTTAGATCAGCAGCTCTACAGGGTGACTCATTTCTATGCAATGACTCAAGGATCCAATTGGTTCACATCTGGCCACTGCACCATTTGAACAGGTAAGCTTCTGACAATGTTGCTAAGGTGAAGAAAAATTGATGGCATAGTAGAGTTTAAATGCTTGAACCTGGAATAACATATTGTATATGTCTAGAACTAGTGGCATTATTCAGTTTAACTGCAAAAGGGCTAGGTAATATTGAAGAATATGTGGAGATTTGGCAAGCAGCTGATATCTCTACTACAGTAGACTTACAATAGTCTGGTGAACACCAGTAACAAACCCATTTGCCAGTAAGATAGAAGCCACATTTACCTACATCAAGTTTATCACTAATGAAGCTGATATTTTTTTTATCCCCTGTCTAGCCCAATTTGCCTTATTTTTTAATTGCTTCAGAAATGGGGGTAGAGTAGTGGTGTAATTTTTACTGCCACACCCACTGGCTTCAACAATGAGTGCTAAAGGACTAGTAGATATAATACAGAATCTCAAAGAAAGAGTAAGTCAGACAAAGATTTGGGAAGTAGGTAGAATCTAACCTTGGATTTGAAAGATAAATAAGATTCAGAGTTTTAAAGTAGAATTATAAACACTTTTTATATCTTTCTCTTCCCCTAAGTATAATCAGAAAAAAAAATTCAGAAAGTATATTGTCTTGATCAAATAAAGACAAAAGAGTACGGACAAGTCAACAAATTAATCCAGAGGTTGTGACAGTTTTGAAAGGTAGGTCCTGAAATGTAAGATTCCTTGCTTCCCTGTAATACAAAACCACTATTTTTCTCGGTGGCTTAACAAGGATGTGTTGAATATGTGCTAGGTCCATGCAAATACAGACATATTCCATTGGACAATATAACAGTGGAGAGGCCTTCAGTGAGATCCAATATGTCATTATTTGCTAATAACATTTTAAGATACTCAATCTGATCCACCGCAAGACTTCTTTTTCTAAGTACTTTTACTTGCAAGTGCACAAAGAAAACTGAATTTCGTCAGTTACTTTGAATGTCATATTCTGCATTTATTCTAGTAGTGATCTAGTAATCATTTTAGTAGATTTTCCATGAAACCTGGCAAATGCTAAGATTTCTTCTCTGAAAACTGTTATCAGATAATCGCCTCACTCCATTTGACTGTTGTGAGTCCATAAGTATGCCAAGTATTTTTATTCACAAGTCCAAGCCTACGAGATTCCAAACTTGGTATTCTTTATCCCTGTAAACATTAGTTTGATGTTTATGGAGAAAAATCAATGACTTTGTTCTTCAGTAATTGATTCTTACCTAAACAAGAGCTGTAATTTACTGAAATTCAATTAATGACATTAAACTTCAGTACATGTATTGCACAAAAGAGTGAATTCCTTGATTAAATGTTTATCATATAATGATGTCCTTCATGATAAGCAGAAGAAAGTTCAAGAAGCAAGATAAATTTTGTTGTATAAGCAGGTAATGTTTAGGGTGATTTTATCATATAAATAATTTATATTAAGGTTAAATATGTACAATATGTGTTACTGTTTCAAATGACTGACTCAATCTTACATAATGAAACAATTACCTCAGCTCCCAGTACTGTGTCTGCTCTGCATTAGTCCCCATTCAACTCCTTTCAATCTATATTAAAGCTATTATTTTTTAATTTCTTCATTAGATAAAACTTATACACTGGTCAAATGGCAAGTGACAGAAAATCAAATCAAAAGAAAGAAAAGAAGAGAGAAAAAAGAAAGAAAAATGAAGGAAAGAAAGGTGAAAGACAAAGAAGGAAGGAGGGTGGATGGGAGACAAAAAAATAAATAATTAATGGCCCAGTAAGTGGCCTAGGAGTAGATTTTGTTTCCTTCAGGCATAAATGCATTCACATGTCAAATATTATGAAAGTTTCTCTCTCTTTCCACACCCCCCCCCAGTTTTTCTTGAAAGATGCACATTGCTGGTACAACCACAACTTTATTTTTTGTGTTTTTTTTTAAGATTTTATTTATTTATTTGACAGAGAGAGAGCAGCAGCAGCAAAGAGAAAGGGGGACGCAGACTCCCTACTGAGCATGGAGCCCGATGCGGGACTGATCCCAGGACCCCGGGATCTTAACCCAAGCCAAAGGCAGATACCCAACTGACTGAGCCACCCAGGCGCCCCCAACTTTATTTTTAAAGCTTGAATTTGGTTTAAAAGAAATGAAGTGCAGAAATAAAGTAAGTCCACAAGAGACACTGACTGGTCCATTTTACATTGTATGTTCAAACAAACCTATTACTGCAACAAGAGGGGTGGAATGCTCTGTCCAAGGATAGCATCACAGAGACACTTCTGTTACTTAAAGATTTAAGAGAGAAGTGGGATTACAGAAAACATGGCTAATAAGCTAAAAGTAATATGTAACATTACTGGGGCGCCTGGGTGGCACAGCGGTTAAGCGTCTGCCTTCACGCTCAGGGCGTGATCCCGGCGTTATGGGATCGAGCCCCACATCAGGCTCCTCTGCTGTGAGCCTGCTTCTTCCTCTCCCACTCCCCCTGCTTGTGTTCCCTCTCTCACTGGCTGTCTCTATCTCTGTCAAATAAATAAATAAAATCTTTAAAAAAAAAAATATGTCACATTACTGTTTCCTTATTTCAGGCACATTTCTACATATGATCTCAAGGATTAAACAACACAGTAAACCTGACACCTCAGCACTATTATTATTTTCTTTTACAGGTGAGAAAACCATGGGATAGAAGGACTGAGAAAGTGACAGGGCAATGAGGAGCAAAGCCAAGATATAATTCAGGTATTCTGATTTTATAATACTGTCATTTAACAAACATGGGAGACAAATAAAAACATATAATTTTCACAGCCTTCTATAAAATGCCTTGTCCAAAAACAATAAGATTCCTGCAAAATCTAAAAATCCAAACCTTAGAGCTCCTACTATTGTCACCTATATTAATTCTTTCTATGATAGAGCATATATTATCTTCATTCTTTTCCAATATATGTATGTAAGGAAAAACTTTATATTCATCTCCTGATTTTAACCATAAAAACCACCTGGGAAAAAATTCAGTACCCAAAGAATACAAAATATTATAAAAATAATTTTCAAAAAGGAAAGTGATTCTATAATGCCTTCACTCTTGGGTCAGCAGCATCCATACCCAGCAATGTTCTAACCCTATCTAGCAGCTCAGCTAGACAACACCGGCACTCCTTCGGATTCTCATCAGATGTGCAACAGAAGGTGTCAGGACAATTCTGAAAATCATTTTGAAAAAAACTACTTCATTCGATCCCAAATCCACATTCTGGGTGATTATTTGCTTTCATCCTCCAGCACAATCTCTTTTATTTTCTTTTTCCTCAACCCTCACCAAGAAGAGAATTATATCTCGCTAAGATTACATTTGAAACTGGAAGTATATGATCATGTATTTCCTTATGGAAAAATTAACAGCATACAGAAGAGCAATTCTTCATGAATGTGTTGTCATTTGTAGCAATCTGAGTTGATGAAAAAAGTAGGAAAAAAAGAAAAAAAATAAGGGGAGGAGACCTCTAAACTGTTGTGTATATGAGTCATCTGGTCTTGCATAAGCATTATAAGAATTCCAATAGCATCTTTTGGGCCATTCTTTTAAAAACATCTTTTGTGAATAAACAGATGCAAACAATCTAGTTTTCACTGCTTTTTTAAAAATTTAAAATCCAGTTAGTTAACATACAGTGTAATATTGTTTTCAGGTGTACAATATAGTGATTCATCACTTCCACATACATCACCTCGTTCTCATCACAAGTGCACTCCCTAATCCCCATCACCTACTTCCTCCATCCTCCCACTCACCCCTTCCCCTTGGTAACCATCAGTTCCTTCTCTATAGTTAAGAGTCCGTTTCTTGGTTTGCCTCTCTCTCTCTCTATTTTTTCCCTTTGTTCATTTGTTTTGTTCTTAAATTCCACATATGAGTGAAATCATATGGTATTTTCATTGTATAAATATTTACATTTCTATAAGAAACATTTATGTATGTTATATTATATATTAAATACAAGCAAAACTACTTATAAATGTATCGTTTATATTTCTATAAGAAATATTTTTTATATTTTATATACACATATACATATTTATAAATTATTCCATACATATAAATCCTTTCATAAAATAAATAAAATTGACAGATACTTTATATAGTACCGTGGACTGAATAATGTTCTCCCAAAATTCCCATGTTGTAGCCCTAACCCCCAAAGTGACTGAACCTGGAAGCAGGGTTTTTAGGAGGTAATTAGAGTTAAATGAGGTCATGAGGGCGGGGTCCTTATCAGATAAGACCTTGGACCTTAAAAGAAGACTAAGCTCTCTTTGTCTTCCTCTTTACCCCTCTCTCCTTCTTTCCTCCCCTCTCCCTTCCATTCCTCTCATTCTTCCCCCCTCCCTCTCTTTGCCTCCTCCCTCTCCCCCATGTGAAGGCACAGGGAAGAGGCAGCTATCTGCAAGCCAGAAAGAATGCTCTCCCCAGAAACCAAATTTCCTGGCAATTTGACCTTGGACTTCCCAGCCTCTAGAACTGTGAGAAATAAATTTCTATTTTTTAAACTACCCAAGTCTATAGTATTTTGTTATGACAGCTCAGATAGACTAAGACATGTATGTATGCACATATAATACTAGTAACAATGGTCAACATTTATTTAATGCTTACCAAAGGCCCCAGGTGCTATTTTAAGCCAGTTAACATGCCTAATTTTATTTACTTTTCACAATTTTGTGAGTTAGGTATTATTAATGTATTGATGTCATATGTTAAGTAATTGTTCATATTCACATAGTAGAGCTATTATACAAAGTATAGCCGGGATTTAAACTCACACAACACAGATAAGTTCAAGATCAACTAATGATAGCAAAAAAAAAAAAAAAAAGGGGGGGGCGCCNGAAGCAGCTTAGTGTTTTTACAAGTAAGTGCTACCATTTCAGCAGAAATATGTGTTGAATATTAAATCAATGGCAAATATTATCCTGCTAAGTATCAAGGCTTCTATTTTTAGCATGTAAACAGATTTCTTCTGCATGATGTTAAACTGAATACAACTTTCTTACCATTCAATTTTCTTATTTAAAGAACATATTTTTACACTGAGTTCTAATGCTTTTAGGCTGAATTCTCTTTTGCATTGTATAAAAATATTACATTTGTTATTTTAAAAGCTCCTTTTCGGTGAATTTTCTCATTTCAAATACTCACACACAAACACATAACATTATCAGAAAACTTATGATGTTAAAAATCTATTTGGCACTTACAAGGAAAGACTAATATATGAGTATATCACACATAAAAATTTCCAAAACATTAGCTATGCAGTTAGCTTTCAAATATTTCAAATATTTATGTTAAGATTGGAATACATTGTTCAGTTAATTAATATGCTGAACAAATTTTTATGAGGTTTAAAAATGTTTGGTTTTTTATCTTATGGAATATGCTTAAAATTTAAATTCACATCTACCAGTTATCCATTGAGATCTAAAGGGGTTAATAAAATCAAAGAAATTCACATTTAAGGAAGCAATATATTCATTTTCTTTTTTTTTTTAAGATTTTATTTATTTATTTGACAGAGACAGAGACAGCCAGCGAGAGAGGGAACACAAGCAGGGGGAGTGGGAGAGAAAGAAGCAGGCTCATAGCAGAGGAGCCTGATGTGGGGCTCGACCCCATAACGCCAGGATCACGCCCTGAGCCGAAGGCAGACGCTTAACCACTGTGCCACCCAGGTGCCCCAATATATTCATTTTCAACTGAAAATTGACATATTCTTTGTTTTATTTTGTTACTATGAAAAAGCATACCAGCTAGAATCAATTTTAGAAGAAAAACTTATGAAGAAAACTCAAAATAATAGTGGCTTTTAAAAAAGATATGGAAAGCACTAGCCATAACAAAAAATTGATAAATTGGACACCAACAAAATTTAAAGAATTGTACTCACTGAAATCCATTATTAAGAAAATAAACAAGTGGGGGCGCCTGGGTAGCGCAGTCGTTAAGCGTCTGCCTTCGGCTCAGGGCGTGATCCTGGCGTTATGGGATCCAGCCCCACATCGGGCTCCTCTGCTGGGAGCCTGCTTCTTCCTCTCCCACTCCCCTGCTGTGTTCCCTCTCTCGCTGGCTGTCTATCTCTGTCACATAAATAAATAGAATTTAAAAAAAAAAAAACTTTAAAAAAAAAAAGAAAATAAGTGAACCACGAACTGGGGGAAAAATATTCACAGCACATGTATCTGACAAATATCTTTCACTCAGAAGAGAGAAAGATAGAGAGTATCCCAAAAGTATCAAGTATCCCAAAAGTAGAAAGACAGAGAGTGCCCCAAAAGTATCTTTTGCCCCTTTTAAAAATAAGTATAAATCCTCTGCAAAATAGTGGGTCCCCTGGTCTGATGCAATGTTATGTGGATTCCTATGTCAGAAATCAAATACCCCATAAACTCTCAGATGGTGATAGAGGTTCAGACTCTGCAGGTAGGAAAGGCACATCATACCGAGAAAAGGTATTAATTCCTGCCAGTACAGATGTCTGGCCTTTTCAGGAGACAGAGGCCCAATGTAGAATGGTTGCCATATTGGAGGCTAAGCATTGGCTCTGCTGCTGGAGGTTGGACAGTTAGCAGCTACATTAGCTAAATCAGCTTTGGGAAGCTTTTAAAAAAGCTTCTGATATTGCCAAAATGGCTTTTTCATTCATGCACCCATGGTATAGCCCTAGAGTTAGCCAATAACAAAGCTAGCTCATACCAACAGGTCAAATCATTTTGCCAACTTGGTTTGGTCTATTTGGTCTAACTTATTTGGTGCCTCATTCATGGTAGATGCTCTCTTATAGAGATAACATGTGACATAAAAATCTTCACTTTTTTCCCACTTCCATATATCCATGAATATACCTCCTCCTCAGTCCTTTTTTGTCTCTGATCTCTCTCAGTCTCCCTTTTGACTGCTGACCAACAGGCAAGTCCATTTTTCACTGCCTATGACCCTCACATATTCTTATCATGGGCCACACATGTGCACTGTGTAAAGTTCTACCTATTGGAAGGATTTTCCCTTGTAATAGTCTTTCAAGTCCTTCTCCTGAATGAGACTATTGTGCAGCTCTCCATTTTTAACTTGCCCCCAGATACTAAGCCAACCCATATATAAAGCTCAGGAATTTTTCTTAGCTATCAGCTGCTTGCAAGGATTCCTCCAATGGCTGTGGGTGTGAGCTGAGGAAAGGGATCAGACAACAATGGTAGGTAAGGTGAGTGTCTGGGCTACCTGTTCATGCAGCTTGCTTGTGTCATTGGGTCTTGCTCATGTTCAATCTGGATTTAGCACTTCCACCTCTGATAAGTTGGTACATGGACTTGCCTGACCTTATGACTCGGTAGATCTCACATGTCTCATGATGGACAATCATACAAAAATAGTCACTTGATGTCTCATGGTCTGATACAGACATTCTATAACTGTTCTTAAGCGCATTTCAGAAACTATCTTTCAAAAGGCATGTAATTATCCAGTATACATGGCATGACCTTCTTCCAGAACTCTAGGAAGTTTTTGTGATTTTCCAGCTGGAGCTTCCCATAGATTTACCAGGACATCTTTTCCCATCACCAGCAGTCAATATCATAAGACCTGTTACAGTGTTTTTCCTGTTTTCTTTTTTTTCCACATTGGTTCTTCTTATTTAGGTTTTTAGTGTCAGGCACTGTATTTTAAAAAATTGTTGGTAAAAATAATCTGGATCCTAAAATTATGTTATCTTCCTCCAGAAAGGATTAAAGTATACTGCTTTCAGTCTTCTATGGGCACAGGCCCGCTGGGATCATCTTAACCCAATTTCAGAGATTAAGATTTTTCAAAGCTAAGCTGAAATTCTGTGCAAGGACCTCTCTGTTTCTACTTTATCTTTACACCTAGAGTGTAGCTCTTAGAAGTTCCAGTGTGTATATAGGTGGGTCCCACTCAAATATCTGTCTTCCTCTCTGGGTACAGCTGCTGAAAGCTCCATTAAGCACCTCTAGTGCCTGACACATAGTATACGCTGTGTCAAACTCAATATATGTTTGTTAAATGAGTGATTGAACGAATGACTGAACAATGAACATTTAAGTACCAATAGTGATAACCATGATTGATAAGCATCACTGACCAAAATGACAATTGGTTCAAAATGTGTTTGTGCATGCATGTATGAGCAGGCATATTCAATTTTCACAATACCTCACAATATGGTAGTTAACATTAATACATTTTACAATGAGGCAACTTCAACAAAGAAAGTATGTGAGTGAATTGCCATAACTGCAACAATTTCCTCTGGGAATATTTATTCTCTGAATAACTCCTGCTTTACCCTTTACTACACCCAAAGATGCAAGCCTCTCCCACCATAAAATACATACACATTTCACTAAGAGATCTTAACAGTACAAGAATAAAAATAATACTCAATGGAATATTTCTATAATTATCTATATACATTGATTTTATCCATTCTATACATTCACTACAAACACAATTCCTCAAAAAACTAAATGCGACATCATATTTTTATCTCTTAACAGAATGGGAAATAATAGAGGGCAAACTTAATGTGCTTCAATAAGAATATTAACACTTTTTAATCTCATTGCCCTTAATGATGACTAATGAGAATCAGAATATGAATATTTCATTTATCACATGCAGTGACTTAAGTAGAAATCTATTATCAAAATAATACAATTATCAACCTCTTAAAAGTCACTATTCTAAGACAAATTCTGTTTTTCTACAGAATGACATCCCTTTGTCATTTTGTGTGTCTGTATAGCTCTGAAATCAATCAGATTTGATTGAACGATAAAATGAAAGTATAAATAACCTTTCTCTTAGCACAGTTCTATCAAGCATTGAGGCTAATGCTTAGAGATGTTTTCACATACTTCTCATTAAAATAGAAAATCACATGAATTGTCATATCTTTCATTTAAATTCTGCATGGTTGACACACAGTTATTGAGGCATTATAACAGCATATTTGACAAAATATCAGGCCACCCCTGTCTTCTAGAAATATATGCTGTACCTATTAGAATCACTTCATCTATCAGGGTCTCAATTTCCCCACCTTTAAATGTTAATATTTAGACTAAATGGTTTTCAAGGGCTTATGTACAAACCTGCTACTCACTAGCTGGAAATTTTTATTAAAAATCCAGACTCACAGGCATATCCTAGAATGCTGAATGAGAATCTCAAAGCCTGGGGTTTAGGAAATTCTCTGGTTGATTTTTGTTGTGCAGTCAAGTTTGAAAATAACTGGACTGAATGAGTTTTAAGGCCTCTCTCACAGCTCTAACATTCCGTGATTCTGTATTTTATGTTAGATAGAGAATATTATGTCAAAATCAATTTTCACGTTTTTCTGCAAGATAAGATATTTGGTCTATCCCCACATATACAATATGGGGTGAGCAAGTTCAACTATGTTTGAAAAGATTGAATTCACACAAGCAATGAGTTTAGGGTTTCAAGGAAGGCAGCTTTTATTATTATTTCTCCCTCTCTCTCTCCATCTCTCTCCCCCTCACTCTCCCTCTTTTCCTTAGTTTGTTGACTTCACATCAGCACAGTAATCTAGTAACTTGATCATAGCTGCTCAATAAATATTTGCTGACTAGAAATAATTAACTCCCAGGTAAATTCCATACAGAGTGCAAACATAGCTTTACATATGCACAGCACAAATATCTCATGGCTTATGAATAATCCACAAAAATGAAACTTGGTGGAAGAATTGGCCTTTCTTTCACAGCTTCTTCTATGTATCCTTATCCTTCTAATCTGCTTTCACCCATTTACTTTCATGGAAGTAAAATAAAATGGAAGGACTGGAAGGAAAGACAGAGGGTTCCAATCCAAGATCTGTCACCTATTAGTCATGGGGCCTATAGTGAATTATTTTCCTCTCTGAGACTCATTTCCTGCATTTATAAAATGAACAAAATAGTATTTCCTCATTTATTAAATAAGGAAAATAAAATGATATTTCTTCACTGAATTGTTATGATCACTAAATGAAACAATACATAAAAAATGTCAGAATAATGCCTGGCACACATAAGGTACTCAATACTAGCTATCTTGCTTTCTTCACTGATTTTAATAAAGATCAAATAAGATTGTACATTAAACTTATTTAAAACAATGGAGTATTATTATATGAAAGATAGGTAACATTTATAATTTCAATCTATCATTTCCATTTGTTTTGCTAAAATACAAAATGTTGTATGGTCATTTTAGGCTACATCAAAACAGTATTCTATTTGAAGAATCTTAAAATAAGAGAAAGACAGCATGATTTTCCATGGCAAAAATGCCAGTGATGGGAATCAAAGATGTTCCTATTGTTGGAATCATGGCTACACCTTTGGTTTCTGGCCATCAGTGTCCAGTATATCCTAATGGTAAAACTCTGAATCCAGACTTCTTAAGTTGGAATCCAGGCTTCAGCACTTACTAGCTATACTAACTTGAGCAAACTAACTAAATTGTTAGTTCAACATGGGAATACCAACATCTATGCCAAGAGTGCTATTGATGATTTGAATTCTGTCATTTCTTGAATAGTCAAGGTCATGCTATATTCTATGCAGAGTTGAGGGAAAGGAAAATGACACTCTCCGTAACTCACTGATTTTTTTCTTTCATGAGTTACAAAACAGCACTGCTTGTGCCCAGAGTCCATAAATTATCACAAGAAATCGGTTACCTAATTTTTCCTGCCGCAGAATCTCAAAACCAATCCATTAGGCAATAAAAAGGAGTGAGGTATGATACATGCTACAACATGGATAAACCTCAAAAATACATTCAGCGAAAAAAGTCAGATATAAAAGACCACATATGGTACAGTTCACTTACATGAAATGTCCAGAAAAGACAAGTTAGTGGTTGCCTGGGCCTGGGGATGGGAATGGGGAGGGACTATAAATGGGCAAGATTGTAATGATGGTTGTGCAATTCTGAAAATATAAATAAATCATTGAATGATATACTTAAAATGAGTGAATGTTATGAAATGTAAGTTATATTTCAATAAAGCTGCTAAGCACAATAGAAAAAAAAATCCAAGGAGCTCGTTTTTTCAAACACCCATGAAAAAATACCACAATGGTGACAATGGTAAGTAACCTTCAACTACATATATAAGTAGAATTCAAAGAAAAGGGACAGTCTGACTCGGAGAGCAAGAAAGACCATGTGAGCACCTGAGAAAGTTACCCACTTGGGGCACCCAGAAATAACTTTAGGTGGACACTCATGGAATTCTATGTCCTGAGCCAGAATGTGGATGCAAGAACAGGAAATTTCAGTGACTCTAACTTTGTGAAATCCATTGAGTATTTTTAGCATCATTTATTCTCCAATATAAACATTTAAGGCTATAAAACTCCCTTTTAAGAAATGCTTAACAGTTCCCACAAGTTTTAATATGTTGTACCTATTTTCATTATCATTTAGTTCCAAGTATTTTTGCATTACCGTTTTATTTTTCAACATCCCATTGGCCAAAGCAAGTCATATGGCTGTGCCTGAAATCAATGGAGTGGGGAGGTAAATTCCTCCCATAAAGGTTAAAGGGCCATAAATGAATATTTCCTGGACAAACTCTAATTGACTACATTTCTGAATGGCAAATATAGATGGAATTCCAGGTGGAAAAAAAGGAGTGCACCAAACTATGGTGTTTTGAAAAATTATAATCAGCTCAAAATGGCTGACAATGATTGGAAGAATGGTTGCAGATGTAAGCAAGGATATTTTGCTCTTTTCAATATGTTAAGTACATTGATAACAGAATTGTTTTTCATCTGTTTCTTGGAGAACTGAAAGACTAGACCATTGATTGTCTGCAAAGTCTGAACAATAAGCTGGCATATTTCCTAAGAATTTTTAAAAGAATTCAGGATATCAAATAAAGCATAACAGCTAAAATAATTTTTAAAATATTTTCATTTGTACTGTTAATTTTATAAAGTGAGGTATCCACTGTTTTTATAATGAAACCTCACCGACAAAAAGAATTTAATTTCTTAAGAGCATAGAAAGCCCTTAGTGCTTTCTACATATAAGCATGGCAGACTTGCTTCAAATATCTGAAAGAATAATCTAGAATGTCATTAGGGTTTTGCAAAGATAAGTGCCAATTCACATTGTATTTCACTATAATGTGCTATTCAGAATGAAGTACTCAAAACAATGTTAAGCTTTTCATTGCTAATATTACAAAAAGGAGATTTGTAAGTGCAATGAACACAAAACAAGCAAGAACTTTTTAGCAAAGTTTTTCTCTGAATTTCAGAAACTGAGTTTCATGGAGAACTTTATTTAGTTTCTTTTAAATTAAAAGAGAAGATACAAAATGCCCTTCATAAAAGCAAAGGGGATTGCCAATATCTTACTGAGTTCCTCTTTCTTTAACATCAGTTCATTGAAATATCTCTAAATCTTATGGAGCATTTTGACTCCACTCTAAATCTTGAAGCCTCTGTTTTTCTACTCATTCGTTAAATAAATTTTGAACAGTCTTTCTGAGCAAAATTTTCTGAAGGAATTCAGAAGTATAATTCTAGATATTTTTTATTTAATAGTAGCATATATCTCTTTCCTAACCTTACAACACTTTAAGACTGGATTCTTGCTAACCTGTTCACCATCTTTGGGCAAAATAGAAAAACATACTTCTTCCTCCAGGAAAGATTTCAGCACCAACTTATCTGTTCATTTGGGTGAGTAAACACCCTGAACTACTGTATGCTATGGTTCTTTGTGAAAGATTCATTTTTTTCTTTGTCCAATTGTTTATATTTATTACTAATCTCAAGTAGGCCACCTTATTTGCCTAATAACAAAAATACATTTTAGTGCTAAATTAAAACTGTTTTCTATATTAATTATAAAGTAATGAGTTAAAATTTTAATGACTGCTTTTGACATAAAAATCCATTAAATCAATATGAAATAAGTGTTTGATAGAACTTAAAACAGAAAGAATGTATACATATATTGAGGAAGAAACTCAGTATAGACTTGATAGGAGGATTTTACATGTATTGAGTTTAAATTTGATGAGTTAATGGAAATATGCACTGTGAGCTTGGGTGGTTCAATCTCTATTTTGTTGCTAGAGAGTTCTAGAACTTCGGTCCAGTCACATTATTGTCTAGACTTCTTTCTTAATCTATAAAATGAGAATGTTTGACTACATGATTTCTTATATATCTTCTAATTCTCAGATTCATTAATTTTTATCAAATTATATATTTGGACTCTGGAAATTTTTCATTATGACAGCAGTAAATCAACTAAGTACGAGTAACAACTAGCAAATTTATTTGCAGTCCTACTTACTTTGCAACTTGAGGACAAAATAACACTTAACATAAATCAGGAGGTCAGAAAGGTAACTGTTTTCTGAAATGGTACAGTATCATGAAGGAAAGACATATATAATCCTTCTGGGGGGGGGGAATGGAATGTTTTCTTAGTTATTTAAGATAGGAAATTCCTGTTCTCAAACAACTTAAAAAGTGATTATGTAGGCAATGATATTTCAGATGTACAAAAGAAACTGCATTTTAACATAAAATTCCTTTGATGTAACAAAGATTAAACTTACAGTGAACTTTTAAAACTAAAAAGATTATTCTAGTATTATGTTCAGAGGTTGATTTTAAAAATCATATAATTCTCTAACGAAAGATGACAACCTATGAGCATTTAAATGACAAAATTGCATTCACATAATTGTCATATACCACTTTACTCATTCAGTTTATAACCACAATTCAATTTTTTATTCTGGTTATAAGGAATTCTATACAATAAATAGTCAAGCCCAAGTTCAAATTTGTATATAAGGAAGAAAAATCACTCTCGAACTTAAATTTTGCATTGATTACATGATAGGTAGGAGGAAAAAGGCAAAATAAAGGGGCTTAACATTATTTGTGTCTGTTGTCAGTAGACAATTGCCCTTGAACTTTCTCCATTCTTCATAATTTAAATATTTCAACCAACTAAACTCTCCAAACTCCATCAAACTAAACTCCAAGAAAATATTAACTCTCGCAAGAAAGAGGTTATATTCTTAGATCTGTCGTCCTCTCCTATGAAATATAAAAGCATCACCCATTCTTTCACTCATTCACTTATGAACAAAGCTTATTGAAAACTGGTGAAAACTGTTTCATGCTCACCCACTTCCTCCTCCTCCTGGTTATATAGCTATGCCACACTTCCCTGACTCCCCTGCATTTAGGTGTGACCATACGACCGAGTTCTGGTGAATGAAACATGACAGAAGTGATAGCCACCCCTCCCAGGAGTAGAAATTTAAAACCTTCCACATATGATTCCCATTTTTTTCTCAACTCTAGGACCAACCAGAGGGGAATCTGCGAACCTGGAGGAGGTGGAAGCCTTGACTTGACAGCAAATGTGGCCTGAAAGACCACATGGAAAGTCACCCAGATAGGAATGTTAGCAAGGGTCTACAACCCGACTGAGAAATAAAATTCCAGCAAGTTAAGACACTGAGATGTCAAGGTTTATTTGGTGTATCACCTAAGTTTCACCATACCTAATACAAGAACCTTTCCCTCAGCTGTGGAAAAATGCTGACATCTAGGAAAAGAGAAATAGAAGATTATGTCTATTTATTCATTCAAAAAATAATTTAATAGTCATGATTTGAGAGAGGGTCCTGGGGGGCTCAGTTGGTTAAGCATCTGACTCTTGATTTCGACTCAGGTCATGGTCTTAGTCGTGAGATCAAGCCCCCCCAACAGGCTCTATGCTGAGTATGGAGCCTGCTTAAGATTCTCTCTCTCCCCCTCCCCTTGTTCCTCCCCCCCCCATTCTCAACCTTCTAAAGGCTTCTTAGGAACCTTAGAATAAAATCCAATAAAACCTATGATCTAGAAGATTTCACACGTCCAATTCCTGTCACCTCTCTGACTTTACTTCCTCCTTCTCAACCCCTTACACAACATGCTCCAGCCAAGCAGAATTCATAGCTCATCCTTGAAACACTGGGCATATTTTTATCCTAGGGGCATAGTACTTCTGTTTCTTCCTCCAGGAATGCTCCTCTCCATTAATCTATTACTTAGGATATAGTTTCAATTGCTGTAACAAAAACCCAGAATTAACAATGCCTTAGGCAAAATATATATTAAATTCCCTCTCCTTTAAATGTCCATGTTGAGAGTTGAGGATTTGTATATAACTCTACAATCAATAGGGACCCCAGTTCCTTCTATTATGTTGTCCACCCTTAAATAGTTTCCACCCACCTGTTCAAAGTGAGGCTCCACTTTACACCATCATTTCTGCCTCCACCAGCAGAAATGGATGAAGAGCACAGGGAAGACACACCCTTCCATTTTAGCATCTGATGCAATAATTGGACAAATTATTTCCATTCACAACCCACTGATCAGCCCTTTTTCACACAGTACAGTTAGCAAGAAGGAGGCCAACAAATAAAGTCTTCATCTGGAGTAATGAAGCTAAAAATTCTACTATTGTACAGTTAAGTGGGAAAAAAATATTGGGAACTAATTAGTAATCTTTTTCATATCCATTCCTTTTGTAATATGCATCCTACTTTAAGCAGGTAAAACACACTTGCCCTATTCCAAGAAAGGTAAGTTCCAAACCCAATACATTTAGGGTATCCATTACAAAGTCCAGGCTCCCTGGTTTATGATCAGCTTTCTCCACCATGTCTGGAGGTGGCTGTTCATGGCCTAATAAGGGATTTTTTAAAGGATATCTACCTACTTTTCTCTCTCAGATAAAATACAATGATAGAGTTGGTACTATATAATATTAATGTAAATTTCCATTTGGAAACAGGAGGGAAAATACCAATAATCACTGGTCTGTAGTAGTTATCAATCTGCTCTTCAGAAATTAGACTCTATACCTAGCTATGGAGAAATTTCTTGGCCAGCTCATCTGACAACACCTGGTTAAGAAATTTCTTTGTCACTGTCCTCTAAGGCCTCTGGCTTCACATCCGGGAGGTTCTTCATCTTCCATGGTCACTCTTAGAATGAATAGGAGAGTATGCCCATCATGTTATTCAAAAACAATGTGTAGACATCAATGAATTAATTATTAAGAATAAAGTTTAGAGTACTGAAACTCAATATTCATTTTGAAAAATTAGGAGGAATTTAAAAGAAAGTATGCAGAGATAATAAAGACAGAGACTGAAATTAGGAAAATAACAACAAAAAATGTAGAAAGGATAAACAAAAATCAAGGGTTTCTTGTTTTTCTTTTTGAGGAGACCAATAAAATAAATCAATCATGTTAAAATGAGAAAGAGCAAAAATAGACAAGTATAGGAATCAGAAAGGACATTCATAATCACAGAAAAAGAGATAAAATTATAAGCAAGTAGTACCTATAAATAAATGGCAACAAATTTCAAATTCAGATAGATCATTTCCTTATCATAAATTATACACATGTACATACATGTATATATCTATATATGTACACAAGCTGCTACTTAAGATGAGAGTGTTCCATCTAAAATAGCGCTCAACTCTATGCACTTTCCCTCTTTTATTTTCCTTCATTATACTTGTCATTACCAGATATGTTATATATTTGTTTATTTTTTGTCTTCCAATATACCCAAATTTAAGCTGCCTGAGGTTGGTACATCATCTGTCTTGCTCATCAGTTTTTCTAGTGATTAGTCCAGTGCCTACACAGAGTATGCAAAGGAAATACTTATTAAATCAATAAAAACATATCTTTTGTGTTTTCTCATGCATTTTTTAAAAATCTATGTTCTTTCCCACCAACTCGCACATTGTATAAAATACTTCATATAATTTAAAAGCCTAGATTTTGCAAAAGCAACCTCCAGAATGAGACATGAAGGAAAATTAGGAATCGATTTCTTCAGTATCCAAAAAAAGGTTAAAATCATATTTTAATTGAATTGTTTTTCCCTTATATAATTTAAGTGTACTTTTCTATAAAGGCTAAAGCAAGCTGCTCCTCACCCCAGATTAGAGAATTGGGCTTATTTAAGGGAGGAAAATCCATTAAGTGAGAAAATTAGTATTGTAAGGTTCATTTCTTCCCAGATAAAAATAGAACTACTATTAAAGTCTCATAGAAAGCATATTCCTAATAAGAATCTTACCAACATTGCCTTCCAAACGAATTTAAGGAATCTATGAGACATGGCCTTCAGTATAAATAACCATTAATGCCCACCATTCAGCGTTCAAATGAGTTGTTTGTAATATCTTCTTTTAAAGAATTGTAGCACTTGACTTTCTGAAAAAGACATTACTTAAAATAGGTTTTATTCCTCCCCTATTATAGAGTGTAAAATTTACTTTCTTTCAGAACATCTGAAAATAGAAAAAAGCAGATAGACAACTTAATAGAGAATATTCACTACCTATTTATACAAAGAAACTGAAAAGTTACTCTTTCTAAATGAAAGACAAGGAAGATGGCTGCTTCAGACCTCATCCACCAACTATATTCCTTTTTTCCACCTCTCTTGAGCCAAGCAGGTCTAGTGCCTGGGGGAGGTGAGTAAGAACTTGGGTACTGTGGATTCTGAGGGAGAGGGATGGTATGGACAAGATTCAATATAAGAGCAGTAGAGGATTGAGCTCAGAATTAAAACCAATATTTGAATCCAAAGACAGCCTGGCTTATATCTAGTCATAGTAATGTTTGTTCCTTGGAGGATTTCCCCCAGAGAACTAAGGAGAAGCCAGATGGACAGGTTGAGTTCTCTTTGTTATTGTCACTGAGATAGTACCACCTTCTGAGAAGAGGGAACAGAGAGTGAAGAAACAAATTACTTGCTAGAGAATCACTAACCCATAAAGACAGCAACCTCTGTGCCTCTCACCATTAACTATCAATGAAGTTAAGGCACTCTGGCCGTTAGACTGAAGACTGAGAGACTGGAAAGTAACCCCATATCCAGAGAGAGATAAAACAGATTCTTTAATAAATCAAATGGCTAGAATATGAATGCACTATCTTAATGTCCTCTCTCCTCATCACCTCCCCCCACCGAAATTTGGACACTCACGTTCAGCTCACATTTAAAATAAAAAATAAATAAATAAGGCTTATTATCATATCTATTCAGCATTGTACTAGCAGACATAGCCAGGGCACTAAGGTAAGAAAATAAATGGATGGTATTAAGAATATAAAAAATGAAAAAGAAACCCTGAAAAATGATAAAGGAACCTAACATTATTTGTAGATAACACGACAGTGTTTTAGAAAATCAGTAAGAATCTACAGAAAAAATTTCTAAATTCACAAGTAAATCTAGCAAGGTTGATGGACACTTAAAAAGATTGATGGATGCTTAAAAAGTAATTGTATTTCTATGAACCATCAGCAAACATTACAAAGTAAATTTTTAAACGATACCACTTACAACAGCATCAAAAAATCACATATGTCCATACAACACCAAGAGCGAATGCCAAAGTAAACTATGGATTTTAGAAACACCACTATGAAGAAGAAATGTAACCACTCTGGGGCAGCATGTCGATATTGGGGAGGCTGTGCATGGCGGCAGGAAGGCAAGGGATGTATGAGAATTCTCTGTGCTTTCTGCTCAACTTTGCCATAAACCTAAAACTGCTGTAAAAAAAATTCCGTTTTTAAAAATCAAATACATAGAATGGTGTTTGTTCAACTGACTAGTCATATAAAAGATAATACTTGATCCTTAACCTACTCTCACCAATACAAAAATTAGTTCCAAGTGGAGTGTACTTGTCAAAGGTCAATAGGAGGAAATAACAACTCCTCTAGAAGGAAATGTAAGAGAATATCTTTTTAAATAGGAGTAGAGAAAGGCTTTTTAAATAGGGGGGAACAGCATTTACAATGAAAGAAAAATAAATGTGCTATGTAAATGACAGAGGACTTAGGATCTAAAATATATAATGAACTTGACAAATCAATAAAAAGAAAACCCAAATAAGAAAATGACCAAGAAACTTGAAATAAATAGGCAATAAATACATGAGATTAGACATCAGGAAAATTCAGATTAAAACCTAAATAATATACAACTGCACAAATGCAGATAAGAGTAATACTGAAAAGTCTGACACTACCAAGTATTAGCAAGATTGTAAAGCAATAGGAATTTTCACATTCTGTGGTAGGAATATAAATTGGTACAAATCACATTAGAAAGCAATTTGGCAGTATGTACCAAAGTTGAACATACGTGTGCCCTATGACAATGGTATTCCACTACTAAATTTATACCCAGAATAAATTCATACATATGTGTATGAAGAGACATATATAAATACACTCATAACAGTGTTATTTGTAAGAGCAAAAACCTGCAAAAAACTCAAATATCCATCAGCAGTAGAACAGATAAATTTTAGTAAATTTGTCCAGTGGAATATTAGAGAGCATTAAAAATAAACTAATGGAGGAATTTATTAAGAAAATTTTTTAAAAAGTTAAATAGAATATGTATCATTATAGGGGCGCCTGGGTGGCACAGCAGTTAAGCACCTGCCTTCAGCTCAGGGCGTGATCCTGGCGTTCTGGGATCGAGCCCCACATCAGGCTCCTCCGCTATGAGCCTGCTTCTTCCTCTCCCACTCCCCCTGCTTGTGTTCCCTCTCTCGCTGGCTGTCTCTATCTCTGTCAAATAAATAAATAAATAAAATCTTTTGAAAAAAAAGAAGAAATGTTATTTAATCAGTGGTACTGGCAAATTGGCTTTTTCCCCTAGAACTCCAAATCACAGCATTTGAAAAAAAAATTAAAAATTTAAGTGTAAAATGAACAAAAATATTAGAAGGAAACTTAAGGGATTGTATTTAAAATCTAGTGTTTGAAAAGGTTTTTATAAAACCAACACAGAAAATAGATTTTTTTTTGAAACTTGATACTAAAAAAATCAAACAGGAAAGAGGTGAGAAAGTATATGATTAGGGAGGGTTCCTCAAGGTCAGCACTGTTTGACAAAGAACTAAGGGAAGGCTGCTCCTTGGTGATTTACACACAGACTGCACCAGGCGGACTTGTCACACAAAGTCAACTTTATTTGTAGCAAATAAGGAGATAGCGGGGAATAACTTCTGAAGCCATGACTCTTCGAGCAGAGGTAAGCAGGGTTCTTATTTTTTTATTTAGGGTTTAGGATGAATATTCACAAAGGGGAACTTTGTCACTGCAAAGAAAGGCGGGCATAAGATTTCACAGGTGTTCTTTAAAAACAAGCCTATACTTGCATCCTACATTATGTTAATGAGGATTACACTCCTAGGATGGAGACTTTAACATTATCATGTAAGGATCTTAACTATGGGACAAGGGGACTGGGCTCTGGACATGCTCAGAGAGTCCTAGAAACTGGATGGGGTCTTGGGCTCCTTTATCCCTGGTAAGGAATGTAGGGTGTCTTGCTTACTTTTGAAAGAGCACCAAGGAGTTTTAGCACCAATGTATTGTCTCTGATATGGTTAGACTATTTCCTGGACTGGTAGAGACTCAATTTTTTGTTTTTGTTTGTTTTTTTTAAAGATTTTATTTATTTATTTGACAGAGAGAGACAGCCAGCGAGAGAGGGAACACAAGCAGGGGGAGTGGGAGAGGAAGAAGCAGGCTCCCAGCCGAGGAGCCTGACATGGGGCTCGATCCCAGAACACCGGGATCACGCCCTGAGCCAAAGGCAGATGCTTAACGACTGAGCCACCCAGGCGCCCTGAGACTCAGTTTTTGCATTCTCTTTTTATTCCCTTAAAATCCTTAACTACCAAGATTTTTGCAATTCGGACACCATCTATTAAGTTCTTTGAGAAGTAGGCTTGGGCCAGTCGGGTGGGGAATACAGACCACATAGAGGCCACAGAAAATAACTGGGGGCCTAAAATGACTTGTGTAAGAAAAACTGTATCTGTCTTTCTTTTTTTCTGGGGACCCTAGAAAAAAGGGTTTTTCTGATTACATATCAACATTACAGACTAGGTATATCTTTATTATGGGACCTTGTGTTTTTGCAGGATTTTCAGAAGGATCCCCAGCCTCTACCCACTAAATGCCAGTAGTACTTTCTACTTCTGTGAGTCCTAACAATTAAGAGTGTCTCTAATCACTGCCAAATGTGTATTACTGTGGTAATTCATGTCACAGGATATTATCTAAACCCCCCAAAAATGAATTATTTACCTGGTCATTTTCAGCTGGCTCAGATGGATTACTACAGCATAAAAGTACTGTAACATGAGAAAAGATGTAGGAAAATGTATATAATATAATCTTTTTGTACCCAAAAGGGAAAACCTATTGAGTGTGTATGTGTTGTTTTTCATCCTTTATGTCTGTATGTTTTAAAAAACATATAGTAACTATTGAGTTCTTAGTTGTTAAAACATAAAGTATAATATGTCAAGTTGAAGTTTGAGGGTATTTTTTAAGTTCAATTTTGAACAAGTAAATCGAGCAGAAATTCATGATAAAATACTAGCCAGATTCTTTAATCAGTTTTTGCCACTGAACTACCACCTATACCTTGCAAAAAGTATGTTATATGCTAAGGTGTTCACAGTGGTCCCAATTCCATTAAATTGTGTTCCTTTAAAACAAACCATATTTAACTACTAGGTATTTTAATACTTTAAAACTAGTTTTATAAATATGTTCACTGTTTAGGGAACACATATCCTTTATCAACTCATAATTCCCATTTTGAACCAGAAATAATGATTACCTGAGATTATTTTAAATATGTGTTAAAATTCTATAGGAAGACATCAAAGCATTTATTAATATTAACATTAATATGAACAATTTCTTAAATTGAATGATTTATTAAAATGGTCAACATTTTTATAATGTCTACAATATATCTTAATTTTCTCTGATAATCTCCAATTTTCAGATGAAAGAACTGAAATTAATAAAGGTTATAACTTGCCCTGAGTATGTAGAGAGATTGTGATTTCAACCTAGTTCCGTCTGACTCTAATGTATAAATCATTTATTCAAATCTCAGGGCAACAAACCAGATTCTTTGTTCTTACCCTGTAGAGATGAAGCAAGACTCAATAAATAGAAAGCTTTAAAAAAAAAACAGAGGTCTCAAAATTCTCAAGAGGCACTCACTAAAGTGAATATTTGCAGACTTCCTTCCCAGTGTCCATTCTTCAATTATACTTTCTCAAAACCTACTAATTTATTTTTGGAAAGTAATTAGTTTCCATTTGCTGCATTAAAAAACAACCACAGGAGAAGCTCTTCCAGAATGTCAGAGAAGGAATCCTCCAAAATTTACTATTCCAGAAAGGCAAGAGAATAGCATCAAAACTATCAGAATCTAATTTTTCTTCAGAACTCTGGAAATTAAATGAAGGCCTGCTATAATCCAAAGAACATGTATTCAAGAAAAAGAGCTGGATCTCAGTAAGAACAGTAAGTTTTGTGGCCTCTTAACTTGCCCAGTTCCCATGACTGTTCCCTCTGTTCCATGACAGCCTTAAAAATCCGCAGATTCACATCATAGTATGTTTGAGAATCAAAAGACTGACAGTGGAGGAGGAAGCATTTGAAGCACCCCCAAAAGTCTAATTCCCAGAGAACTGTCACTATCTGACCTATCTGGCATCTCCCCAGAAAAATCCCCCATTCACGGGACTAGTCTTCATTTGATCTGACTGAAGCTTGGTCAGTGTAAAGAACCCCATCCCCAGGGAGTTTGTCAAAAACAATTAAATGACGACAGATAGTAAAGTCAAAACCCTATAAGGAAAGAACACCAGTGAAAGTAAAAGCTGAAGTACTTAGGCATGTAACGTCCCCTCTTGTAATGTTGCCCTACCATGTGTGAGAGAGGACCAGCCTCCAATCAATCTTCAAGGTGAATGAATGTTCCTACATGAGTGAGCCACCAGAAACCAGCAGAAGAACAACACAACCAAGCCACAGAATCATGAAAAACGGTTAAATTGTTTTGTTAACTACCTAGTTATAGAGTTCTTTGTTTGCAGCAATAAATAACTGACATAGAATTTAGTACTGGAAGTAGGGGACAAAACTGTGAACATGGGACGTTAGTATTCACAGACTGGGAAACGGAAAAAGGCTGCAAAGGCAACGGAGACAGTAGTAGTTGAATGTGCCATGAGGAAAACAACGTGAGATGAAACCAGGGTGACCTGTATTTTGTAGTAGCAAAGCAATTGGCAAATCCATTGTCCACAGTCATTTAAGATCTAAAATGTTCCCAATGAACTTGAGGATTTAAGCTGATGGAGTTCCAAGCAGAATGCTGGAATTATCCACTAGCTTCTTTCAGCTGTAAACAATAAGGGAAGAAAGAGAGAGCCTAAGGAGATAACTGCCCAGTGTGCACGCAGAATCTGGTGTACTACTGTACCTAAACTGTATGCAGGAGGATAAATGACTGAATTCAATTCTGGCCTCAAATCGTCCTGAGGCCAGGCTCGTGGTTAGGAATTCTTAAAGGGTACTTTTTTCCCCACTCCATCAGAATAAATCCAAAACAGTCAACTATCGTCAGTACACCTTTTGGTGGCAAGTTTTGCCTGTCTAACTTTTCCTGTCTAACTCCCATCCAAAGTGTCCCTGTGCCTCTCTCCCCACCAAGCCCAGAAAGGATGGATAGATGTTTCCAGGATAATTTGTTGTAGTTATTTACCTTTCTGGATTAACAGTTTATCCTTGTATGGTAACCCTGAGATTTTTTCACTCACTTTTTCATTCACTCATCTGTGAATAGATAGGGGGAAGTACCTGAACGTTACATAATCTGGGGGAGACTCATCATTAAGGAAAAAAATACAAAAGAATAAATACAAATTTGCTAGGAACTTAGATGACCTGAAACTTAAGCTTTACTAAGCTTCTTGGTAAATCTCTAGTTTACATTTTTAAATATTTTATTAAATTTTAGGTTATGTATGAAGAGGGTTTCTCTATACTCATCTGACATATCATATCACTAGAAATGGGAGTGCAGTTGCCATTCAGGATTATCTTCCCAGTTTGACTGTAGCTCCCTGAACACAGCACTGGGACTGTCTAGCTCATTGCTATGTCCTTGACACTGGATGATCAGTTTGATGAATGAATGGTTGAACTAACAATAAGTTGAATTATCTTATTGATATGATATCATCATACAAAGCAAAAGGAAAGAAAGAAAGAGAGAAAGAAAGAAAGAAAGAAAGAAAGAAAGAAAGAAAGAAAGAAAGAGAGACAGAGAGAAGGAGGGCGGGAGGGAGGAAAGAGTGGAGGGAGGGAAGAAAGACAAAAGAAAAGAAAAGGAAATTAGGGAGGAAACATTTTAATTTTAACCAGTAGAGGATTAAATAAGCCAAGGTAAAAATTAATTCATTTAACAACTCAAAGGCAGATCATACCAGCTAGAGAGCTGGCAGGTTTAAGTCCAGAGGTAATTGCTTTGAAATCAGATTGTTCCAAAGGGGCCACCCTCAAGTTCTTGGAACTATAAATTAAATCAATAATACACTCCTTACACTCCCTCAACATTTCCAATCTAAGTTCTTTCTTCCACACTGTAAGATTCAGAACTCTTGAGTCAATAAGAATATGCAAAGTTCTTTTGTAAAGGAAAATAAGGGCTCTGTAGACAAGACTCCTACCATATCCATGACAGAGTGAGTTGGCCCTTTGTTCAAGTAGTGACATTAATTCAGGTTTTAGAATCATAAAATAATTACAACTTTGCCCCTTCACATCTGATAGCTAAAGTTGTCAAGGGCACTTGTTAAAGACCACATCAAAATACGAATATGTGAGAATGATGGTCTCATGAGATGGTAAGTATGCATTTATCTGGATTTGGTAAATTCTATCTCCATAATAAATTACACATGGGTCACATGGACCTGAACCATAACACCTGAACCATAATAGCTCAGAGTCCCACAGAAATTCCTTGACCGAGTTATTTGATGTTCCCTCTAATTTAATGCTCTGCTCTCACCTTTATAAGAGGTCAAATAAAAACTCTTTATTTCAACAGTGGTTTTATTCCTTTGGTACAAACAAAAATGACAATATTATCACCTATACATAGCTCTCCATGATATATCATCTCACCGAATATATTTCCAAGAAATAATTTGCCCCTGCAGAGAAATTTTTATGTCTTTTATATCAGACATGAATATTACTTAGCTCAGTATTTTCTTTTTTTGCCTTAGCTGCCAGGAAACTAAGCCAAATTGTGTGCCCAGCAGTAGTAATGAGGTCATCTGAGAAATCTGGTGACATAAACTCCTTATGCTTCTCTAAGTTTGTCTTTCTTCCTTTTTATTCTGTTATTGAATTTAAAATAATTCAAAACTCTGTATTTCACACCTAAATCATTTGGAAATAGGTGAGACTGAAGTAAGAAAATAAACAACATACATTTTAAGGAACTATAATTAGACATTATATCTTTCCATAAACATAAACTACAGATGGAATATAATCTATCATTTCAAATTTTCCTAATGTATTTCAGCTATATATCTCAGATCTTTATATTAATATTGGTCATCTATCCATTCTTTCAAATATACTTAATGAGTACCAACAATAGGCCTATTTTTAAAAGACTGTCCTAGATACTGTGGTGGGAAAATAAAATATAAAGATATTATTTAATCTTTAACCTAAAAATCTAGTTGGAGAAATGGCCATCTAAAATTTAAGTAACACCAAAGCATACAACTATCAGGCATTCCAGGAGTGAGAGCATTAATTCAATTTCTCTAAATGGGGTCACTATTGCCCAGTCTCCATGGAAAGGTATTCCTGACACTGTAATTTATCTTGTAATCAACAAATTATGGTTTAACTGGCTTTTGGCTTTATCTTTTCTGAATATTTTAGAACTACTCTAACGACAGAGCTATTTAGACTTAGAGCTCTAGTCTTATTAACCTGGCTTGAATTAAAAACTTGTCTGAAAAAAAATTAGATACTGGTTGTAAAAAGAAAGACC
The DNA here is from genome assembly GCF_002007445.2 of Ailuropoda melanoleuca. NCBI lineage: Eukaryota > Metazoa > Chordata > Mammalia > Carnivora > Ursidae > Ailuropoda > Ailuropoda melanoleuca. The sequence goes on from NC_048232.1 coordinate 54,768,467, forward strand.
ACAGCAGAATAGACAAACCAAATGGATTGGCAAGCGGCCATTCAAAGTGAGGAAAGCATAATATGGGTCACTGACTCTCAGTGAGGGAGAATACAGACTGAATAGTGTTTACTCTACCGTGCAGTGCTTTGATGAGGGTTATAGTGAATCAGGTCAATACCAGGAAGCATATAACACAATATTCCTATGTATTACGATATATAATGATATTTTATTATAGTATATTAGTTTGACTCCCTGTCTTCTGCCACTAGAAACATAAGGATGGTTGAATTTTTCCCAGTCTCACTCATTGCTTAACAATTATAATAAATGTTGCTCATGGAAGGAATTACATGCTAAATGATTGGTACACAGAGTAAATGATGCAGCAGTCTGGAAGAAAGGGCGATCCGCCTATGCTGGAGTGCTATCTTAGGGTTAATTTCCTCCATGTAGACAAGGATTTGAGAGCAAGTAGTGCCTTTAGGAGGTAATCACAAGAAGCATTAGGTAAATGAGGGAAAGGGAAGTCAACATGGGTTTGTTATACAGTAGTTTCCCATTGCAGATTACCACCGCAAGCAGCTGGGGAACTCGGAGAGACACTAGAGTATAACTCAGAATTATTCGTCCTGAGAGAGGAGAAAGATAACTTATTCTCCAAGTGCTGTCCAATATTGGCTAAGGGTGGGTGCTGGAAATATCAGTCACCACCTCCTCAAGGATTTCATTCATGCCCAATTTGGACTGAAAGAGAGGCCTCTGTCAGGGAGTTGGATGTACTTGAACTAGGACGTAGAGGTATGTACTGAAATAATGAGTGAGGAAGATATGGATGAGGCATCAACAGTGTCTACCAAAAATGTTAATGAAACAGAGGAGTTAAAATTGCCATATAATTATTTAATTTGAATCTAGCTGAAAAATGAGTAAGACTCAAATAGACAAAAGAAGAGGAAAGCAAGAGACATAATACAAGTAAGGCATATTTAGGATACCAGAGAGAAAACCAAAGCTAATGGTGTGGAGAACTGGTCAGAATGGGATTTTAAAAAAAAAAAAAAGAATGTGATTTAAAGATCTACTAGTTTCAAATTACAGGAATCTTAAAGGTCACCAAAGCCTTTGGACTTTCTCCTGTAAACAATGGAAACTCTGGAAAATTTTGAGCATAAGAATTATCTGAACAAAGTTTAACAGAGATTAATTTGTCAGCTATAGGTGGGAAGAAATAGGATACTATAATAATGAAGTGTTGATCAAATGATGTTATAATTCAGGTCTGGCTAGAGTGGTGGAATTAAGGCAGGAAACAACAAAAAAATCAATAGGACCTAATGGATTATATGAACAGAACAAAGGAGGAGCCTAAGATTGTCAGAGTTTTAATCAGTAGGTCATGGTATTTGTGCTTTCTTAAATTAGTCCTAAATTTTAGGACTAATTGGAACCTAACTTTCACTTCAGATATTTTTTTTAAGAAATTGTATTAAACTTGTGCAAATTACCTGGTTCTGATATAATTTCAAAAAGTTAAAGTGTGATTTTCACAAATCTAACAGTATGACTCTGGTCATTCACAATAATGACAATAATTAAGAACCTGGTTATGAAATATTTTTACATATTTATTTGTTCTTCTGTACTTTTAGTCTATATATTCTATATTAAGGATTCTTAAGATGTGTCTTATTTTTAGTCTAATTATCTTGGAATTCTTGAATTAGATTATAAAACTCCTTATACTTACCTTTTTCTTTAATTGCCAGAACTTTGTCTCCCAGTGCTATTACAGCAAGAAACATTAAATACCTACACCATGGCAAGCTCTATGCTCAGCTGTAGGGTCATAAATATGTGTAAGCAGTGGCCCCATGATAACCATTTAAAATAATGGTAGGATAGCAAGTGTTCTGGTTACCTAGTGCTAAATAAAAAACCTACTCCCAAACTTACTGGTTCAAAACAACAATATTTGTTTGACTCATGAATCTGCAATTTGGGCAGGATTTGGCAAAGTCTGCCTCCACTTGATGTCATCTAGGCAGCTAAAAAATTAGAAGCTAAACCATCTGAAGGGCCCATCATTCAATCACAGTGGTTAATGTTCAGTATCACACCATCACATTGGTCATTTGAATTGGCCATAGTAGGAGTATGGAAATGAGCAAATTCTACCAATCAGGGTTAACTATTGGTTGCTTGTTTGGTTGACTGACTCATAGATTGGAGGGCTTGTTGTTCAACATTTAAATACCCCACTGCATAACTGGAACCAATTATTTAGAAATAGCAACTAAAAATTATTGGATGCAATGTTATTTAGAATTGAGCAAAACAAGTTGTTCTGGCTTTCCAAAATGCTCTTTTAAAACCACTTTTATATGCAAGTATTATTGTATGTGTTTACTTGTACATTTCATATGTAAATATGTATATGAAAAACTTACACATTTATACAAAGTATATATTATCCTCTTTCCCCTTTCTCCTAGGTATGCCAAGAAGTGAAACTAATAGTTCTTGCTAAACTTACTTCATCTACCTCTAGATAACTAGAAAATGTCATTTGGCTATGGTTTTTGTTTTCAGTACTACTATAAATTTTCATTTTTTATTTCTGCCTCTATAGGTTTTTATTGAGAAGTGGGGAAAAGCTGCCCTGGGGACTTTTAGCTAGATGCCATTTCAAATGTTGTATAACTAGCAAGTCTTTTGCATCTCTTTTAAATCTAAGAAAACTTTTGAATAAAACAAGTGTATTAAATTTTAATTTAGGTTTATTTTTGCATTAGTGAGTTTAGTGTGTATGCACAGAATTATTTGGTGCCAATCTACTGTTTCATAAAATGAATATTTTAGGGCAAATAAAGGATTATGCTTTTAAACTCCTTCACATGGTGAAGGTAAACAATTGAGTGATCCTACTATGCTATATTATTACATTATGGACTGTTAGCCAGCAGCTCAAACTATAACTGAGGTACTGAGGTATGGTACTGTTTTGTCTGCGTGCAAAGTACAGACCTTCCCTTGACTCTACTAGGAGCCTTGTAGGTGGTGACAGACAGCAAGTCTTAAATGAGGCACTCTTCTGCACTCTATAGGTATTAGCACCTTTAATCTTCAAAATAACTCTATCAGGAAGGTGCTATTATTCTCATTTTATAGATAAGAAAATCGAGACAAAGAAATGAAAATAGGTTTGCCCAAGGTCACACAAAGAGAAAATGGCCGCATTAAATGTAGATTGCAGGCAGTCTCTCTCCAGAGCAGCTTTCTCAACCCTTCTTTACCTCTGCCTGAGCAAATGAGGTCTAACCCAGAGGACAGTATTTGATGAAACTCATTTTGGATGTCCTTATATGGCTGACTTCTCCATTTACAACGGGGAAAAATGTTGAAATTTGTGCATTCCATAAGACTACTATTGAGGGAGAAGCAAACAACTGAAATGCGAATCCCGCCTTTCTTGTGTAAATAATTTTGAGCTTTGCTGGGTTTAAATAGTTCTAGAGTTTGTTTCTTTTTCATCGTTCCTCTTTGAATTTTCTAAAGGATAGTCACACATTTGACAAATTCAAGATTTTGTTATCTGGGAGCTAGTCAACACTGTAATGTCCTCTGGCTCATAGATTTTAAAATCTCCATATAAACAGGGAGAGATCTTTTCCCATTCTCCAAGATCTACAGGGGTAAGAATGTTGAACCTGACAGAGTGACAAAGGAGAAGATCCTTAAAGGCCACAGCACGTAACTTTTAAATATAAAATCTATTTCCTTAATCACTTTTTCTCCTCTTTAAAGTTTAGGAAATTGCCGCTGTTGGATTATCTATTTAGTAGTTATAATATCCTAAGCATATATTGATTTTGTTTCTAAAATGATATATTATGGAATACTTCCCAGAGTTTGTAACACTTAATTCATACTCACCTATTTTATAACTCTAAGTTGTTGGTGTTTTTTTTTTATAAAGGAGCTGAAATGAAACTAGGATAAAGTCACACTTGTTACAAGATTACATATACCTAACACCTTGATTGGCAAGTCTGGTGCTACTCTTTATTATTCACATCTTTGTTTTTCTTTACAAGGTAACACTTCATGCTACTCTACAACCATTCACAGACAAATACCATGTGCCAAGGACTGTGCCTGGGACTGAGATGAGAGGATGAGCAGAACCCAGGCCCTACCACAAAGACTTCATATTTTCATAGAAGATACAGATAAGTAAATATATATAACACCCAATTGTGGGTATTGTAATCATACCTAGAATAATGGCTTCCCAAAGACATCCATGTCCTAATCCCAGAAATTGTAAATATGTTAGGTTACATGAAAAAGAGAAATCAAAGATGCAAATGGATGAAAGTTGCAAATAAACTGACCTTAAAATAGGGAGATGACCCTAGATTATCCAAGTAGGACCAATGTAATCGCAAGAGCCCTTAGAGGTAAAAAGAGGAAAGCAAAAGAGGAGAGTCACTCAGAAGAAGTGACTACAGAAAAAAATATGGAGAGATTCAAAGGTGGAGGAAAGAGGCCTCAATTCAAGAAATCTGGGTAGCCTCGAGAAGCTGTAAAGGTCCAGGAAACAGATTTTGCCCTTCAGCTTATGGAAAGGAACACAGTCCTGCTGACACCTTGATTTTAGCCCATTGAGATCAGTGTTGAACTTCTATCCTACAGAACCATAAAATAATAAATTTGTGCTAAGTAACTAAATTTGTGAAGATTTGCTGTACCAGCAATAGGAAATTAGCCTATCAATGAAAAGTACTGAAATAGAGAAAACTCCTATAATGCTAAAAGAGCTAGATCAGAGATCTTAGCCTGGAATGAAAAAATAAATGCCCCCCAAAAAGAAATGTGACAAATATAGTTTTCATATGTTCCTCTCCCTGGTCTTTAAAATGTCTACATGGTCGGGGCACCTGGGTGGCACAGTCGTTAAGCGTCTGCCTTCGGCTCAGGGCATGATCCCAGAGTCCTGGGATCGAGCCCCACATCAGGCTCCTCCGCTGGGAGCCTGCTTCTTCCTTTCCCACTCCCCCTGCTTGTGTTCCCTCTCTCATTGGCTGTCTCTATCTCTGTCAAATAAATAAATAAAATCTTTTTAAAAAAATAAAAATAAAATGTCTACATGGTCAAGGACACAGAAAGAAACACTTGATCCTTTCATGAAGGCCCTTGTTGGATTGTTACGCATTTAAGAACAAAGAGTAAAGCCAAAGCCAGATGGCTGAAGAAATCATGCTCTCCTCTTTCAGATCCCTTTTTTGAGAGATAGAGGTAAAGTATGTCAGGAAATAAAGTCCAATGGTATAAAGTGGTTTCAGTAGTAAAAGAACAGAAAAGGTGTTTTTCATTGCATTCAGTTAAATATTTTCATGTTCTATATAGTGTAGATATCTGACTTTGTGTAATTTTTGAGAATACATTCTTTGAGCCTTGGAAATACACTAAATTTCACAGAGTTGCCAATTCAAAGCACATAGGCAGAAGTATACATAGCACAAATCTAATCAAAATCTTCAAAAAATTAGAGAAAGGAGAAGTGGCATTGTGACAGCTAGCCTGTAGCCACACATGCACCCAGTGAGTTAAAGATGATGTGTGAATATTACTGAAAGAGTGAAATGCAGTCATGTCTACTGTTAGTGCACACTGCAGTGATACAGTTACATTTTTGGTACTTGAAAAAGTTGCATCTATGGGAGATCGGGTAAAGTTTTTTATAACTAGATGATAATGGTAAAGCAGGGCTTTCTCTCTCCCTCTCTCTCCCCCCCCCCCCCNCCCCCCCCCCCCCGCAGAGCACTTAAATAAAAGACACTATTTGAAAGAACAAAAGGAGTAATTCCTATGGCATGGCCCTCTCAGCAACTCAAAGAAAACACCCCAGAATTAGCTATAAAAGAGAGCTGTAAAATGGCTTCCAGATGTTAGTCCATAAAATTCAAACAGGCTATGATCCAGGTGTCTACTATAGGAAAACTAGGAGAGGCTTAGTGTGAATAAAAAGAAAAGAGAAAGCTCAGAGACTGCTAGAGAATTAATGGTGAGAGCTACATTTTTATAAGCACCCATAGTCACCTCTCATGAAGAGCTATTTAGGGGGTCCTGTGACTAAAGACCTAAAGATTTCCCCACTAATTGCCAGTGGGATTCCCATCTCTTCCACTAGATGAATATGCCTTTGATGACAGGGACCTCAGGTACTCTTCACCAATGGATCTTCAGCATCAAGCATATAATACCTGGCACATAACAGACACTTAGTCAATGTTTGTTGAATAAATCAAATAATAATCTTTGAAATTCTGAAAAAATTTTGAAGACATAGTAAATTCCTTTCCTTAAAGTAACAGGTGAAAAAAAATCAGGGTTCAGATATTCTGTGATCCTAAATGGGTTAGCACACATACATGGCAAAGGAGATTAGAAAGAAAAGCTCAAGATATTGACTGCAAATATTTCTGACTAATGAATATTTTGTATTATTTCTTTTATGCTTTTTGTTTCTTCTTCAAAATCATGAAAATAAGCATGCATTACCTTTGTAACCAGAATTTTTAAAGCCATGTGGCTTTACCTCAAAAGAAACATATGCCTTAGCCTTAGAACTTCGCATTATTACTTCGGATTTTCCACCCTACATGATTTCGAGCACATTTTCTGTATACGAACTGGAAACCACTAGATTTTATAAGATGAGATAAACAATCTCTTTCTTATACTATTTTCCTTATTCCTATCCAGTTCTGAACTGATACCAAAACACAGATTCAAGTCATTCTTTATAAAATAGTTCTACCATCAAGCAAGAAACCTTCTCCCCTGTGGTTTGAAGTAATTTAAAGAGCAATAGTCCTGAGTGGGCATTCATTCAGCCATTCACTCTCTCATTCAATCATGGATTTATGGGCAAAAAATAATACACTTTCCATCCTCAGTGTGATGATTCTATGGTTGAAAGACAATTCCATTCCATCACTAGTGTAGGTTCCCATGTATACCAGGTCCTGGATCTCAGCATTTCTGGTCTAAATAATTCACTTTGTTTCCTAACTGATCTCCCTGTATCCTGGCTCTCATTTTAATTATGCTCTTGAAGCTTTTTTAACAACACAAATCCATTACATGGCATGTTATAGGGAAATTATGACTTTGGGCATCAGTGAAACCTGGACTGGAGGCTGATCCTTTTACTTACTATATTGGTCAGGAGTTGGTCTTTGGAGTTACACAATCTCTGTTTTTCAATTCCTGTCTCTGATTCTTGCTAGCTCTTGCCCTTGGGAAAGTTATTCAGTCACGCTAAAGCTCACTTCCCTTCTCTGTAAAATGGGGCTAATCCCCCTACCTCACAGCATTAAGTGACATAATTCATGAAAAGTTCTTAGCTCATGGCTTAATGCCTGTATTTCCCATTGCTGCTACCGCAAACTTCCACAAATTTGGTAGCTTAAAACAACAGAAATTTATTCTCTCATCAATCTACAGGCCAGGAATTAAAAAACTAGTTTCAGAGGGCCAAAATTCAGGTGCTGGCGGGACTATGTTCCCTCTGAGGGGTCTTTCCTCTTCCAAATTCCAGTGGCCACTGCATTCCTTGCCTTGTGGCTGCCTCATTCAAATCTCTACCTCTTTGGTCCTATTACCTTCTCCTCTTTTGTCTGAAATATCCCTCTGCCTGTCTGTTATAAGGACACTTGTGATTGATTGCATTTACCCCCCACCCAGTATAATGCAAGATAATCTTCTCATCTCAAGATCTTTCATTTAATTCTATCTGCAAAGTTTTTGCCATATAAGGTAACATTCACAAGTTCCCGGGATTAGGACATGTACCTCTTAAGGAGCCATTCATTATTCAGCCAGCTACAGGACCCTAGCTCATAACTAGTTTCAATAAACATTAGTTATTATCTTCATTGTGGGATTTTGGATTACCTTCATAGTTTTCATGAGTTTCCTTATTAGTAGCATGAAAATAACCACGTAATGGCACCTACCCCAGTAATGGTAAAAAGATCGTACTAACTACTTAGTAAATGTATTCTCTTTTTCCCTTCTGTATACAGTTTTAGTGTGTGTTGTTGAGGATGCAGGGCAACAGTAGACTGTAAACTAGTACAACCAGTTTGAAAAACTGTGTGGCAGTATTTACGAACACCAACCATTCCACTACATACCCAAGAGAAGAGTATACATCTATTCACCAAAAGACACATACAGGAATGCTCAAAGCAATACCTCAAAATAGCCCCAAACTCAAAACGAGCTAAATGTCCACCAGTAGAGTTGATAAATAAGGTATATTCATAGAATAGAATACAGAGATGGAAATAAATAATCTACAACCATATATAGCAATATGAATGAGTCTTTCAAATATTAACAAAAGAAACCAGACACACAAAAAGTACTCAAGTGATTCTATATTCAGAGGTGCCTGGGTGCCTCAGTCAGTTAAGGATCTGACACTTGATTTCAGCTCAGGTCATGATCTCAGGGTCATGAGATTGAGCCCCAGGTTGGGCTCCTGGGTGTGGAGCCTACTTAGGAGTCTTTCTCCCCCTCATTCTACCACCACTCCCACTTACGCACATGCTCGCTCTCTCTCTCTCTAAAAATTAATTAATTAATTAATTAAAAATGCATGATCAAGTCAAATTAATCAATGCTGTTAGAAGTCATGATAATGGTTACTTTGGAGTAATGATTGCAAGGAGGCAAACTGGAGCTTACTGAGGTGCCCGAATGTTGTCTTTCGATCTGGACAGTTGTACTGAGTTTGCAAAAATAATCAAGCCATGCACTTATCATATATGCCCTTTACTATAGTATGTTGTACTTTATTTAAGGTTAAAATTGAAAAAAAATTATTTAGGAGCTCCTTGCCCCCCAAACTTTAAGTCTAAATTGTTTAGGTTAGCACACAAGGGGCTCCTCTCAATCTCACCCCACCCCATTCTGTTTTCCCAGCCTCGTGGCCTGCCATTTCCCCCCACCCTATCAGAGAATTCTAGATACCAGTCCCTAAAACAAGTCACATCCCTCCATGCCCCCTTGTACTTGTACTTTCTGTTCCCTCTTCTTAGATGCCATTTTCCCTTCTCTTGCTGAATATTACACGTTTTTAAGTACCACTTAAATTCTAACTTGTCTTTTTGAAACCTTGTCTGACTCTATGCATACCATACATAAGTCTACCACATAACACTTATCTCATGATATTTAATTTGTTTATGAGTTTACACATCTACTTAGGAAGCTGTCATTAACACTCCAAGGTGAGTTAGGCAATCAATCCTCTTCTGTCTCTCAAAGCCCCCTTGTGGATTCTTCTATTATAATACATACTGTACTATAGCCATTTCTTTATGCATCTGTCTTGCCCTTACAGGATATAGGTTTCCTATATAGCAGAGACCTCCTTATCTTCATATCACCTAACAGTAGGTGTTCAACACATTTTTATTAGACTAAACTCAACTACCTCTTCCACTATATTGTGCACTATTGAATGAAGGAATTGGATTATTCATTATTAAACTGTTACTTCTCCCAGTGCTCAATACTTGTATGCTGAATAGGTCCTCAATAGTTGTATGTTGAATAATTAAGTCTATGCTATTTCACATTTTGGATTACAGTATTTCTGAATCAATCCTGTTGGGTGGTCATCCCATGACCTTAGCATCATACCTTGCTTTGCAGGGCTGCATCTGGAAATTAACACAAGGGTGATGAGAAATGTCTTTACAGATTGTGTCACTTACAAACTTTAAAATATGACCATGTCTTTTGGGGAACCTAAAATGGAAAAGTAACTCAAATCAATACAATTAACTCAGTAAGTATTTAAGAAACTTAAAGTATTCTGCTAGACATAGTGGGGCATACCAGAAAACACTGTCCCTGCTCTCAAGGAATTCACTATCTAATGAGACAGCTAAGAGAATCGGCCTGCACAACTTGGACCTTTAGCATCTAAAACACGGCATTCTGTGGTATAAAAGAAGATAAATAATGGCTACAGGACAGAGCAGTTCTTATGAGACAGATCATTTGAGCTCATTCTTGAAAGATAGATAGATGATAGATAGATGATAGATAGATAGATAGATAGATAGATAGATAGATAGATAATAGATATAGATAGATGATAGATAGATAGATAGATGATAGATGATAGATAGATAGATAGATGATAGATAGATAGATAGATGATAGATAGATGATAGATAGATATAGATAGATAGATAGATGATAGATAGATATCTCAAGGTCCTATATTTCAAGAGAGCAGATTATTTTCAGTATGTTTTGGGAAACTAGCCAGAAAAAGTTATTAGTCACTGGGGGAGGGGAGGAAGAAATAAAGAGGAGAGGGTAAGAAAAGTTCAACTGAGTTCAAACTGTTAAGGGTTTTAAGTGACACACTGAGGTTTTTGGACTCTCTTCTCTATGAAATTATAATTGTTAAATTTTTATTATTTTCAGTAGGAATACCATTTAACAATTATGTTAAGAGACTGAAGAAGGTCGACATTGAGAGCAGGGGTATGCCTGATGAGTTTGTTGTGTTAATGCAAGCAAGAAGTAAAGAAAGTCTAAACTACAACAAAGACTATAGTAGCAGGAAAAAATTTGAAGTCCATTGCAAAATTAGAATGAGTAGCAATAGACAGTGAATTGATATGAATGGTAGCAATTTGTGAGGAAGGAAATATGAAATTGAAAATTGAAGATAACTCCTATATTTTTCTGACATTGCTATATTACCAAAATTCTCTTATGAAATAGTTACTTTCAGATTCACTAAAGAAGTGAAGAAAATGGCTGCTTTACATGCAATCTTTTCTCAGCCAATAAGAATCTACAAGATGAGCAAAATTACAGGAAGGAAGGATATCCTTTAGTTCAGGCTTGAAATATCAAACCACTGGGCCAGAAATCAAGGTCCTTGATCCATTTAGACCAAATGGCACAAGTTATGCCTTCCCATATCACTATACCATGAAGTTACTGACAAACCATACTCAAGGACAAGATACAAAGAAATCCCACCTGAAGAGGCTTCAAACATTAGCAATGCTTTAAACAAGTTACACAAGTGAAAAGCCAGCTATAATGTTTCTTCTTTTAGTGGTTAGGCCTATAAAAGTCAGCATAACCCATGACATTGTTGAACACCAAAACGAAAAATATTTTTCAAATCCCATATTAAATATATGGATTATTTGACATTCAGAGCTCCATACAGACCTCATAACAAATCCCAAAGGACTATGAAAATAATGCATGAAGGTATGAGGATATGAGGTCTTTGAAAATGAGGTAACTTGCACCAAAGGGACAAGGAGGACTTCAGAGATGCTTCGCAGAGATTGTGGAGTTCTTGACAGCAACAAAGAAATTCAACTGAGTTTTTCCAAAGTTACTTCAGGTAGGGGCAACAATCTGTTTTAATTATAATCCTCATAAACCAAAACACCTTATTTGGGGACTAAAAAAAAAAAAACAGGATCATGATGATACTAGTCGCAAAAAAACAGTGCTTCCCTGCATGCAGCCAAACCTATCCTTCCAGAATGTGAACTCCCCACCATCAGTACCACCACTACCACTACCACCAGCATTAGCAGACCTCCCAATAGATCTTCGAATCCCCACAGGACAGCTCTTATATGTTCCATGGACTAGTCCTCTTAGCACGCCGAAGGTGTTTTATATTTTTCTCCCTTTCTGCTCTGACACACTGTGGTGACATCTCCTGTCACTGTCAAAGCTACAGGAACCCCAATCACTGATGCCTCTCTAGAGAGGCTGTCAATGCCCACATCTAGAGAACTCATAACTCCTCATCTTTCTCACCCAAAGCACTGCTAATCTTTGAGGAAGACATTAGATCATCTTCTACAGTTTCATAATCTCCAAGCACAACATCCTGACCTACAGCAACCTTTATAACAGCCTGAGTTTTTTGAGACTGAATTGAAGTACAAGCTAAGTGACAGATTCTCTCTTAACTTAGAATCTACCCTTTATTTCTTTTTTTTAAGATTTTATTTATTTATTTGACAGAGATAGAGACAGCCAGCGAGAGAGGGAACATAAGCAGGGGAAGTGGGAGAGGAAGAAGCAGGCTCCCATGGAGCTGGGAGCCAGATGCGGGGCTCAATCCCAGGACCCCAGGATCATACCCTGAGCTGAAGGCAGATGCTTAATGACTGACCCACCCAGGCGCCCCAAAATCTACCCTTTAATGCATATAATAATACTCAAATCATTTTTGTACTTTTACTACGGACCAGGCAATGTGCTAAGAGACAGTAAATAAATTCTCTTATTTAGACCTCACAGCAATTCTATAAACTATTATTATCCCCATCTTACAGATGGGAAAACAGGTTTTAGAAGTAATGTAACTTATCCAAGTTAATACAAGTATTAACTAGTGGCTTCAAATCCAAATAGTCTCATGCTAGACTATACAAACTGCCTCTCATTACTTAGGATAAACGGATCTGATCCCTTTCTTCTACAATGTGATGACCATGTGGGCAAAGGACAGATCAGCCTAGAGCAGGTCCTATTGGACTCTATTTGGATATACATAAAAAATTATGTCTTTGCTGATCAATTCCATGGTCTCTGGAAAGGGTTTCCTAGAAGTGTCTAGTCCCCATAAGTATGACCAAAAGAGAAGGTTGCCCTCTTTCCTGCATGGGAAGATATTAGTTTGTCTTTGTCTAAAAAGAAATTAATGCATCCCAGCATGTTCCTGAGATAAGAGGCAAATTTCTGTGATGTCTCCTTTGGCCCTCTTACTTTCCAGTAGACTGATAGCGTGTCTGATCACAGTGCTTCTGGAAGCCCAGCAATCCTTTGCCAGAGGGTGTGCCCTTAATCATAAGGGCTAGTCTCTGGGTGCAGTATAGAAAGTGAAGTGTCAGTGAACCTGGGATATGTGAGGCTTCTGGCTTCTGGAGAAAACTCTCTGCCAGAAAGTTGAACTATTGAATATTCAATAAGAGGTGATGTCAAATTCCTCCAAATAGGTATTCCTCTGTGACTGTATAAACTGAGTTGTTTTGTGGGTTTCAATAACAGTAGTGTGAAAGAAAAAGACCAAAATAAATGTAAGAAACAAAAAATTAGAAACAATATAAAAACAGAAGATTATTTATCAAATAAAACCTAATATTCTCAGAGACATAATTGAAAATAGTACATTCTTAAAAAAGAACAGGAAGTTAAGAGAAAGAAACATAGGAAAAAATATTCAATGAATAAATATAAACATATATGTGTGTATATGTATGTCTGAGATTTTAAAACATCAAAATAATGGCTTGAAAATAATGTTAACAATATTTCCCAAAAAGCATAGTGAAAGAGTAGAAGAAAAGATTAGAAAATCAAAGGATCATAATAGTTCAACACCTGATAAAAGAAGCACCAGCATGGAGAAGAGAAAACAAACAACGAACAAACCTTAAGAACAGGAAACAACCAAAATACTAACTTATAAATGTGTCCAGATCTGAAGGACTTAAATCTCCTAATTAAACAGATTCACAAGGGGTGCCTGAGTGGCTCCGTTGGTTAAGCGTCTGCCTTCAGCTCAGGTCAGCATCCTGAGATCAAGCCCTGCATCGGGCTCCCTGCTGAGCAGGGAGTCTGCTTCTCCCTCTGCCTCTCCCCCCTGGCTTGTGCTCAATCTCTCTCTCAAATAAATAAATAAAATCTTTAAAAAAAAAATAAACAGACACACAGAACGTGCTACAAAGAGAGACAGAGAAGAATAATCTATGCCAAAATGTTCATAACATTTCAGAATATCAGGGACAAAAAATGATTCTAAAAGTTCTTTAAACATTAAAAGAGGTGACTCAAGAAGGCATGAAAATATGTTTCTTGTTGGACTTTAATGACACTGGAAAGATACTGTGCTAAGGCTCTCAAAATTCTGAGGGAAAACAATTTTTAATCTAAAAATTCAGATGCATCTGTATATCAGGTGTGAAAGTCTAAAATAAATTCCTCAGGGCGCCTGAGTGGCTCAGTCGTTAAGCGTCTGCCTTTGGCTCAGGGCGTGATCCCGTGTTCTGGGATCGAGCCCCACATCAGGCTCCTCTGCTATGAGCCTGCTTCTTTCTCTCCCACTCCCCTTGCTTGTGTTCCCTCTCTCGCTGGCTGTCTCTATCTCTGTCAAATAAATAAATAAAATCTTTAGAAAATAAATAAATAAATAAATAAATAAATAATAAATAAATAAAATAAAATAAATTTCTCTACCATTACCCTTTCTTTGGAACTTACTAGAGGATGTCCTCTCCAGGAAAGAGAGAAACTTACAAAGAAAAGGCGGGGGAGGGAATGCCCATGATGAGGGCAAAGGGATCCCAAAATGGCAGTTGTGCCTTGAGATTAACTAGTCTGGGTGGGACTGGAGGGTGGAGGTCTCTGAGATGACGGCCACCATGAAAACCACAATACGATAGTGACTTGAGATGATGATAACATTTTGGAAAATACTACTGACATGTTCATAATGGCTCCAGTGAACCATAGGGACAAAACTAGAGATACGCACCGGGCAAATAAGAAAACTATGAATTCTAAGAAAATCAAAAAGGACCCCAAGAACGGATACATAACCACTTCTTGACTCTGCAGTGAAAATCCTTTCTTAGATCTTAAATGTAAACAGTAATGAATGATGTAACCAATGCTATGATATAACCGTATTAAGAAGAAGGAAGGAGGAAAATAAGTATATGGGAAAGACTGACATAACAGAGCCAATCTTCAACTAAGGAACTGGAAGTTGTTGATAAATACGCACAATTGATTAAGCATAGTATAAAAAAGATAAATACCTGGGAAAATTAAAACAGGTAAAAGAGTTTAAGTGCAAAGCACAATTGAAGGGTAGCGAGAGTTGATGCAGGGGATCATTTTTCCCTAGAAACCTCTGAAAGCTGCTTAATTCAATTATGTGCCCACTTTACTTTAGGGAAAAAAATGTTTTTAAATTGACAGATTGCTAAGAAGACTAATTTCACTGTTTGTAACAGGCAAGTCCAATTGTTTTTATTCATTTAAAAAAATAAAAGTTTGTAAGGCATTTACAATATGGTGCTTTAATTTTTTTTTTTACTTCTAAGGTTATTTTTGACCCTCCAGAAACTTAAAATTGTAAATAAAGGTACCAAGACTGATAATACTTTAAAATGAGTTTACAGGAATGGGAAAGCTTCACTGGAAGATGGCTAACTGGGGACAGGGACAGCAGGAGGTAGAATGAGTACAGCAACTACATAACATTCTAGTGTGGTATTAAATTAAGCAAAAGAGAAGGCCATTAGGCTGAGGTGGCTTTAACGCCTTAGCAGCCTTGTAAGCAAAGCAAAACCTAAGCCTGCAATCCCTCAAGGTTAAGAAATTGAAACCAAAGGACAACAAATCACAACAGCAAACTAGGCTTTCCACAATATAATCGCTTAAACTATAGCCAATCAAATTATTTCCTGGCGTTGCTTCCACCTCTTCTCTATGAGAAGCCTCCCCCCAGCTTCTCACCATGGAGAGCTCCTAACCACTCGTGGGTTGGCACTGTCCAACTGGAATCAATTTTCGCTCAAATAAACTTAAAATTTAAATATGCCTCAGTTTATCTTTTGATGGTAGGCACTACCATAATGGATTACTCTCACTCATAATACCATTATTGTCATTTTTTATATTTGTCAAGTATTTACCGTATACCAGGCACCATATACCATGCACTTTACATACATAATTCCTACAATAGCCCTGTACAGATAGCAGTACAACTGGCAGAAAGATACTGGTAGATAGATACCAGTACAACTGCCCTCTCACACTGGTGATGCTCTATCACATTAACTCCTTTTACTTTCTTCTTAGCAATTATAACTCTTTGAATTATAATATATTATAATATTAACTATAGCATAGTTTATAATAAAACTAAAGATATTAACTATCTTTTTGTTCCAGATGCTTTTCACTTATTTGTCTACAGTGAAAACTTTGTGAAAGTAGAGACTTAATCTATGCTATTTAATACCTGGAACATCGTAGGTACTCAGTAAATGTTGCATGAAAAATAAATGAGTTTGACAAACTCAATCTGGAGAGAGGTTAAATAATTTCCTAAGAGGAGTATTTAAAACAGAAATATGTTCAGGGGTACCTGGGTGGCTCAGTCAGTTAAGCATCCTAGTCTTGATTTTGGCATCTAGGGTCATGAGATAGAGTCCCACACCCAGCTCTGGGCTGAGCGTGGAGCCTGCTTAAGGTTCTCTCTCTCCCTCTCTCTCTCTGCCCCTCCCCCCACCACTTGTGCTCTCTCTATCTCTGAAAAAAACAAAACAGAAAGACATTTAAGAAAATGGAAAATAACTGTTATTAAATCATATAAAATATGGTTCCTTGTGTGTATGTGTGAATACATATATGTATATGAAAGATGAAATTTTGGAAGTATATAAAATATTAACATTACATACCTCACAATGGAGAGTTGACAAATTTTTCTCTTTGTTTCTTTGCTTTTTCTAATTTTTCTACATTAAACATCATTTGTATAATAAACATAAAAAATACTGTTAAATGTTTTAAAAGATCACATGCTACAAGATGCCTAGTCCGCTTGTGGACAAACTGTGACACCATGGCCTCTTTGTCACTGCACCATTAATCAAGAAGCTAAAAGAACAGATAATCAACCAAATCAAAGGACAAAGCTCTTTTAATGATTCTTCTTAAGACATGCTCAGATCTCCACTGCTGAGTTTAACTCTTTCACATGATCAAAATCACCTACTGAAGTTTAGAGCTATATGTATTGTTTGGGTTCCTGGGTCACAATAGCTTTAGACAATATTTCTCCCTAACAGACCTGGAAACACCCAAAGGTATCTCCTGTTCATATTCCATTTTCTCTTTTGAGTCTAAATCCATTTGCACAGTTTTCTTTTTTGCTTTCATTTCAGGGTTTTGTTTTTTTTTAATAGTTTGGCTTCTTTTTCTTGCTCTTCCTTATTCTTTCCACATTTTTACTCAAATATGAAACTGCCATCTCTTGAGACCTAAATGAACTGCTTGGTGTGGTCATGAAAATTCCCTTAAATTCCCTTATATCCTTCCTGTATGAATCAATCTGTTTCTCTCCACAGCTATTTTTGATGGCCCAGATTCAGCTCACCTTGGGCTAATAGAGAGATTGTTTACCTAATGGACTGAAACATAATAAAAATTTTTCTCCTCACCTCTTTTGGTCTGAGAGTAAGCTTTCCTTTCCAGCTTTCACTTATTTGTATTGCTTTTTTTATTTTATTTTTTTGTCTTGCTTGTAATAATACAAATCTGGTTACAACTAGCTGGTATGTCAAATCCTGTTAAAATAAACTCTGCTATCTGATAATATATGTTTTTAGAGAAACTAATAGGAAATACTTGCCTAGTGTTACATATCATTTGTTAATTAATAAAATTAAGTGTTTGGAATATATATATTTATATCCATATACATAACATATGTTTTTATGTAGATACATAAAACTCAGGTAGGAGAAACATACTGTTAACTATGTTCAGTTAAGAACCAAGTATCATATAAAAATGTAATATTCCTGAAAACACTGAGTGAGATGGCATAAAATGAGTGGAACAGCCTCTATTGTTATCCGTGAAGAGCAGCTGTGTGATGAACTCCCCAACTGCCTTTTGGGAATAGAGCCAACTCTGGGATCAGGCACACCGGGTGCTAATCTAACAGATGCAGCATGACTTCCACCTCCTCACTGCACCAAAACACAGGCTTCCTCACCTAAAACTAAATCAAAGCAGTCTGTGTGAGGAGAATAGTATTTAACAAGCAAACAGAAATAGTCATCAGCCTCCTTTTAGGAAGTCAGTCTTCTGGTACCTTACCAAGTAAAGAGAAATAGCAAACTGAACATTTCCCTCTTTTTGATTTCATTAAAATAGATTTCTCTTCTATTATATGATTAGTAACTCAACTCAATAATATATATGATGCAAACTGTGCATGATGCCACAGATAGAGGAGGTTTGCTTTCCTATGTTAAATACTATTGGGGAGGAAATTAAATGGGTTGAGCAGAGAGGACTACAAAAAAACATGTGCAGTGAAGTAAATCTAAGATAGACTGCTACATGCCCTAAGTAGAAAACTAGGTCCAAATGAGTTTATTTAATTCTCAGGAGCCAGAATGCCAGTTATTATTTTTTCCCTGCTCAGACATTGATTCTCGGAATGGCCTACAGCATGTAATAACTTTTCTACCTTAGTATCCTTATGCAGAAAATGGGGATTATATATTTTATTACTTTGGGTTCACTCCTGAAGTTGTTAGAGGATTAATTAATTCTTTCATACATATCCAGATCTTGTAAAATTCCTGTTGGAATCTGCCAAGAACCAGCCTTCTCATCTTTGATAATCAGTTGTTATTTTTCGAATGGTTGTAAAATATTTTTTAATCTCTTTTATTTTTTTGTTGGTAAACAAAACTTCTAGAGGAAAATCTTGAATGCAACTTGATGAAATCACTGCTAATTTCTGCAAACAACAAATTTACTTAAGTGCCTACTTTTTATTTTCATTGCACTATCATGTAAATTTTAGCAACTACAAATCAACCATTCCAGAAATTAGGTCTGATAGATTCGGTACATTAATGGGTTCAATGCATTGTTTAGCTTATTTCTTACAGAAAGCTAATCTTTTTCCTGGTATCTCACATAGTCATACAGCTAAAGCTAAAATGAACGTACAATTTTCTGAGGCTTTCCCAATGAGACAATGTGTATCACATAGCAACGTCTGCCAAGGAGAAAACTACATATCCAGCTTCAGTTTTCCCTCTTGTACAGATGATTTCATCCAGTTGCAGGAAATGTATGCAACATCAATACCAATTTAAACATACTTTACTATGCATGTCTGTGGCTATTTTATTGGGCTCAATAACCATTATCACACCTTAAAATTTGCATTTCCAAAGAATTTTCACATCTGCTTAATAACCCTGTCAGGGCAGGTATGATCATACCCCTTTTACAAATGGAGAAGCTGATATTTAAATGAGGTAGGTGTCTTGATCAAGGTCATAAGGCTGCCTTATATAGAACCAGGACTAAATTCATTACTCAGTTCTCTTTTCATTATACCTTGTCATAGCTCATACATATGTAAACAAAAAATAAAGAATAATAGAAGTATACAGTTGTGTACTAGCAAGCTATTTTATAATCTACTGGGTCATATGTATTGTGGAGGGAAGTACTACGTCTATTGATTGCTCTAATTTCTGTGTAATCATAGTGCAGTTTGGTTTTTGTCTTATAAATGATGGTGCTTTGGAACTGCTGCAAATTGCTAATGTTCCTGGATACATTTGGTAGCAGCCTGAGGCAAGCAAAGCCGCAAGAAGCAAATTAAATCTTTATAGTAGTTTAACTCTAAGAGCTTACAGTATGCATAACAAAGGTATTGTGGACCCCAAACAATTTAAATAGAAATATAAGTGGTTATATATATTTATATAAAGGAACCAGGCAGTTTAGAGCATATAGCACAAAGGCAATAATACAGAGAGTCAACCTCTGACTATAGCTGGAAAATCATGAGCATTGAAGTAAAAAAAACAAAAACAACCACCAAAAAAAGCAGAAAACAAACAAAAACACACTAAATTCAAAATATTTCAAATGCTATTTGATATGAAAGCAAAAGCTTGATAATTGGGCCAGAGGGCATCTCAGGCAGAGAGCATGGTATGAGAGATGAACAGAGGCAGACGTGGGGTTAATGGATCCAGGAGTTGAGTTTCCTCAAAAGCTGCACCCTTCCTCTGGTTAAAAGAAACATAAATAATGACCAGGCAAATAGAAGATACTATTACTCTCTGGTGTACAGCTCTGGAGTACAGTTAGCTATTCATTTTTTCCCTTTTTCTCTCAGTCCTCTTGGTCTATGCCATGCCTATCCTCTACTCAAGGCCAACTTTACCCACATATTTGAAAATTTCTACCTCATGGTTCTAAGCTATCGGTGATGAGCCACACATAAAGTAGACAGCTGGGGAAAACAGCACAAAAGGAAATATATAAACTGTACAAGAAAATTATTCATGATACTTGTTAAAGATAGAAAATCAGACTTCATTCATGGGGAGTATCATGATTGATAGATGGGTCACTGCAGTGGGGTTCTGCTGCAGCAGAGAGATAATGGGCTCAACTCTGAACAGAACAAGGAAAGGGAGTGTTTCTAGCCAAAGAGCTTGGGTGGGGAGTCTGAGGATGGAAAATTGCTAGGAGGACATATCGGGGCAATTATAGGGAACCCAACCTAATAGGACTCTTGCTGAAAGGTCATCAGACATCATCTGGGGGGATGGTAGAGGAGAGGAAAACGATCATATATCAAGAATGATCAGATACTGAGGGTGTAAGATCCTGGCTTATGTGAGGTAGCAAGATTCTTGCTGAATGTGGACAATGCAAAGATGAACTTGGAAGCCCAATGTCAGGGCCTAGTTGAAAAGAGAGTTCAGAGTAGCCTGACTAGAGTCTGTGCAAGAAGAGAATCTTCGTCCACGTGCACACACACACACACACATACACACACCAGGCCTCTATTTATTCAGTCCACAGGTACTTTCCAATATCTTCAAGTGCCGATGCCTCTATCTTGTCACATTCACTGTTCCCCATGTCTCACCCAATACTTGTATGCACTTTTGTCTGCCTTAACACCATTGAGGGGAGATTTTCCTGATTTTTTATATTAGATAAATAGCCCCTGCTAAATGCTTTCATCATCCCCATATTTGTCTTTCCCAGCACACCGTCATTATATTATGGTGCAATCAACTCTTGAACAACACAGGTTTGAAGGACACAGGGATTCAATTTTTATATGTGGATTCAATTTTTCTTTAAAAAGATAGTATAGTACTATATATGTATTTTCTCTTCCCTATGACTTTCTTAATTACATTTTCTTTTCCCTAGCTTATTGTATTGTAAGAATGCAGTATATAATATATAAACATAAAAATGTGTGCTAATCAACTGTTTATGTTATTGGTAAGGCTTCTTGTCAACAGTAGACTTTTTGTAGTTCAATTTTTGGGGAGTCAAAAATTATATGTGGATTTTCAACTACACAGAAGGTAGGCACCCCAACCCCCACATCATGCAAGGGTCAACTCTAATTGTATGCCTGTACAACTCTTTAATAAATACCTGCCAATCATTCAATAGAATTCCTGAGTTCTCATAGACTGTAAGCTCCATGAGGGATAGTGAAGGGTATGTTTTGCTCAATATGATATTCCAGAAGCTTTCACAGAGTGAATCAATAAATACTAATTGAGCCCTTTTCAAGAATGATACCTAAAGTTGAGAGAGAAGAGGTATGGAAAAGAGGTAAGATCAATTAAAACAGAATGAACAAGAAAACTAGATTCATTCACCTGTTCATACGTGTAAAACTGCCAATTTCATGGCTAGTACACTGGTTTTAAATCTAGCAAATTTTAATGGTGAGCCTCTTTACTTCTTTTACTATACAATTGGAGCCCCTTATTGAATTACAATTATTTTATGGGGCTTGGAACATAATTCCCCTCCTTGCATAATTACAAAAGTTTATAGCTGCCATATATTAATGGGTTTACCTGTTTTTTACGTTGTTTAGACATCTGTCAGAGTGAACCCACCATTATAACACTGCTTTTAAGAAACATGATTCATGATCTCCATAGCTTTCATCTACATGAAAATGTGGTCCCATGCAGTCTCTATAAAGAATTGCAAGACTTCATCTATACAGAAGAGTGCTAGTTATCAACCATAAAGTAGTACAAAGTCCTTCAAAATCCCAAAAAAAGGAACAACTAGGAAAAAGATGGGTAGAAAAGATAATTTTGGAAATTAAAGGAGAGGTATGAGATTTGGATAACATAGCTTAAACATGTGGGTTGAGAAAATTGTACACACGTGTCCAAACTTTAAAACTTTAATAAAAGTACAAGTAAAAAAATTAATGCAAAGTATTAAGTATTTTATATGCATGCTCAGTTGGAATCTTCTTAATCTAAATTGTTGGTATAGATTTGTTTAATATGTGTAGCATTTTTCCTCTGAAGGAGATCAGAATATGCTACCTCAAAATATACCACTTTGGCATAAGGATTATTTTGAGCTGAAAGCAATTAAGAAAGAGCAAACACAGAGGAACTCTCTGTCCTCTCCCTTTCTGTCTAAATGCAGGATATATATATCAAACTTTGAAGGTGTTGCCCCTCCCATCCTCTAGACCAAAAAAGAGAAGAATGACTTTTATTTTAAGAATTTATTTATTTGACAGAAAAAGACAGCAAAAGTGGGAACACAAGCACAGGGGAGCTGGAGAGGGAGAAGCAGGCTCGCTGCTGAGCAGGGAGCCCAATTCCAGCCTCAGGCTCAATCCCAGAACCCTGGGATCATGACCTGAGCTGAAGGCAAACGCTTAATGACAGAGCCATCCAGGTGCCCCAAAAATGACTTTTAAACACTGAAAACAGCTCAACTCTTACCCCTGGAGATGGCACCAACTTGAATCTGCATAACAAACCTTACTAAGCAACTCTTTTCTTCCATTAGTTTTCTCATATGTTTATCTTCACATAATTTCTTGTTTCTAGAAGTCCAAACCTCTTTTCCTTTATCCTGTCACATTCCCACAATTTATCACCCTTTGTTAAAATGGCATATGAATGACATATAAATGGTATAAAATGGTATATAAGCAATCAAGCCAAGGCAATAAATTCTTTGGATTTTCACTTCTTTTTTGCAAGGTCCCATGTACCTGTTTCATAAACCTTTCTCCTGTTAACTTCTTTTGTCATTTTAATTTTCAGGGCCCATGCACTAAACCTAAGAGCACAGAGGAAACTTTTTTTTCCTAACCCTACACTTCCCATCTCTAGGTTTTCACTAAGAGAAATGGGTATCTTGTAAGTTGTCATCAAGTATGAAATCCCTCGAATTGCAGACAATGTTTTGTTGGGAAAACATTCTGAAGCAGGGTGTGTCATTCAATGCATTACTTATTCATTGAAAACATTTATTAGGTACCCACTATCTACTAATCTATAGACACAAAGGTTTCGCTGAGATACAGTAGCTGTCTTCACAGATCCTATATTCTAGTAAAGAGAGTCAAGAATTAAGCAAAGAAATACATAGTTAATCATTCCATAAGAACAGTGCTAATACTGTGGAAGATAAGTAAAGAATATTGTGAAAATATAATACTAACAGACCTGACCTGGACTGGGAGGAAGGGGTGCTTCACAGAGATCCTTGAGACAGTTTTATTTCAGCTAAGTGCTGTATAAGGATTAACCACAAGTGTTATTTGGCCAGACAACATCTAAATCCATTTTCTTTATTTAATAAATTTACCATTTAATGAGTTTTGGTGGGGCAGAGCCCATCCTAGGGAAAAGAAGTAAAAAATTCCAGATACTCACTTCCCCAGCATCCCCTGAAGTTAGAGTATGGCCACATTTGCACAGGTTCTGCCCTCAAGACATAAGTATGAAAGACTGAACTGAAAATGAGTGACACAAAAAGAATGGACAATGGAAAGGATATTTTCTGTAGGTATCAGCTGATGTAGCAATAATGAGTTGCTTGGGCAACAGACTTGGCAGGGCGAACAGCTACATATGGGGCTTGGCATTGAAGACCATCATGTCTGCACTGCACTGATTCTGGAGTGATTTGGCATGTGATTCCTGGCTTCATGGCGATAAGATTTATTCTCTAGGATCCCCCTCCCCTGCCCCAATAATTCTGTGAGCCTCTTAACAGTTTTAGTATTTCTTTTCTCCTTAAATTAGTCAGAGTTGAGTTTTGTTGCTTACAACCAAGCAAAGGAGTGGTAGGAGGGAGTAAGGAGAGATCCCTAGTGGAGGTGAGAGTCAGTGTGTGCTGTAGCCTGAGCAGACTGAGCTAACCGGGACAAAGTGACAGATTAAGTCTCGTGAGGTGGGCAGGGACCACAGAGACAGGGCACTGAGGCCATGAAAAGGATTCTTCACTTTATTCTAAGAGCAATGAGAAGTTAGTAAAGAGTTTTAAGCAGGCAGAGACAGAATAAAATTTGCATTTTTAAAGGTCACCCAGTGATTGGAGACTTTATGCCAGAAATTACTGTAGCTAAAGAATTTAGCTATGGAAATGCAGAGGAAAAGCTAGATTTTTGATATGATGTGAAGTAAAATAAATAGGTTTTGGCAAGAGGTCAGATGTGTAAGAGTACAGCATTTTACACAACAACGTGTTACTTGTTCAACAAAAGTGGATGACAGATGGAGGAATTCCAATATACATGCATTCTCTGGCTGGTCTGACTCGCATATGTTCTACTAAGCCAAATATAGTGAGCAGAATCACATAGTTAGCACACAAGTCTGTTATTTCCCTGTTCTCTTAACCTAAAATGATTAAATTAAGTTCTTCTGCATTTCAAGAAGTTGTTCTTCAGTAGTTTATAACATATCATATCTTCAATATCAACTTAACCTTTTTTTCATGCATTCTGAAAGAAATGAAAGCAGAAATTTGCTCTAGAAATAACCAAAAGAAATTCAGAAGCTGGATAAATAAAAGGCTTGAGAATTGGTTTGGTTGATTTTTGATGTGTCTCTAAACAATAAAATCCAATCAATAATTTAAAAAATACACAAATTACTTATTCATATTATCAAGTAAAAAACAGGCAAAATATTATAATAGCTGAAAGTTTTTTCATTGTTTCCCAATGACAATGCTTCAAACCTCAACAACTCTTACTTCATTGGGTATTTGTAACCTCAATGAAATCCAATGCTTCATTATGTTCTGTTTCTGAGACCCCCCTTTTTTTTAATTCCGCTCTGTGCTTTCCTCCGTGTTCCCACAGCTACTACCGCAATTCCAACACACACTTGCACATGCCATGAAAGTGTTGGTGCAACCCAGTCTTCCTTGATCCAAGAATCACGGATCCTACTGGATCCTGGATCTAACACTAATGGGTGCAACAGCCTTCATCATTGTGTGAAAGGTTCATGCTTGCACACTCTGGGCCCACATTTTTAACTCTCCAGCACCTGCCCTGTTGAAAATTCATGCTGACTGTGCATTCTGACTTCTCACCTTCTGTTTCTGAGTCTTACCAATGGCCTACTTGTGCTGTTACTTGATATCATGCTTCTGATTCCTTGCTTTTGCCAACATCAGTCTTGATCTGTGGTATAATTATTGGTAATGATTTGTGCGGTTTCCATCCCATTATTGTTACAAGTCTTAGGAATTAAGACTGTCTTATATCCTAGCCATACACTGAAACATGCAATGACCACCAGCCAGCAACCACACGTGCTGCTTTTCAAACGAAAGCATGTTTCACCACAAGGAGACCAAAGCACTCCTTGCCACTCCTATCACTTTACTTGCATCTCAGCTCCAAGATCCTTTCTGACCCATGGGGGTTGCTTCTGTTTTCTTCCACCTGATTAAGTTTTTCAGGCTAGGTGAGAATCTATTATTCACTTTCTCTTCTCACAATTATTTTCTTGCTATACACATCATAATGAATTACATATTAATTCATGTAATTATTTTGTTTAATGTCTGCTTAGCCTGTTAAAGGAGTCTGGCAAACCAGTCCTTGATGGGAACGTCTAGTGCAGGTCAATGTTTTTAAAAAGCATCTAGTAGGTAGACATCAATGTTGTTCTTAATCATAATACAGTGGATTACACCTATTCTGCTTTCCCATCTATGTTACTATCAGGTGACCTAATACTGTGAGCCCTAGATTCTAACATTAGTGCAGTGTGGCTAGGATTCTAGGCATGTCTTCCCTTTATTCTTTATACATTATCTAACAGCATGAGTCAGGGCAGTCAGGTGGCACAGTCTCCAGGGGCTCCATTCACATAGCAACCTAGAACACAAATGGCACTAGCTTATGAAGCAGTCCTGGAAGAAAGTCTTCAGTAAAGATCGATTATATGAAATAAGAACAATATACTCATTATACAAAAGGGCAGAAATTATTAAATATATCCATGTTAGCCTTCTCTAAAGAGAATAACATAAAGCTCATTTGATTCATGTGCGTTTGAGCCAACATTATTGTTATTCAATTAGTATAATATCTGGTATACTGGGTCATTGTTCCCAATTCTTCATTACTGTCTTCTAACAGAGTTACAGCCATACCCTTTGGCACATGATTTTTATGATACCTCCCTTAGACATAGTACACATGTCCTGACCTCCACGAATTTTTGGCTTGGGTGTTTGACCTGTCTTGGCAGGTAGAATGTAAATGGAAATGTTCACGCCACATGCTATGAAAGGCTATAAAGGTGACTGTTTAATTTGGCTTAGCCTCTGGGATTTTCAGCCTCTATCAGAAAAATGTGCCCCATGTAGCCATTTCCCCTTCAGCCTGACCCAAGGAGTAGATAGAGGATGTGGAGTAGACCTGAATCCAAACCAAACCAGAAACTCAGTCTATATGAGCTCAAGCACAGAGGAGCCCCACTAAGATCAACCCAAGAGCAGTTGACCTGAAGACTCATGAGTGAGAAAAACAAATGTTTATTGTTGGATGCTATTGAGATCTTTATGGTTGCTTGTTACCAGCATTATCTCGGTGAAAACAAAACAAAACTTAGTAATGCCAATCTGTGTTTCAAAAGTATTAATTATAAGTGAAACATCCATGTTCCCTGCCAGTGACACCAGAAACGTTAAATAGCTAAACATCTATCGTCAATTTTGGTGAATTAATTTTATTTAGAACCTGCACATTCATTTTTTAAAAGTAGGTCAGTATCTCCCTGTAGGCTTTCATCAATTCTAAGTTTAATAAAACAAAACTTACCACTATATAATCTTTCTAATCATGTCATTTTGAAGGATAAGAAACCTATTTTGAATGATCAAAGAATGTCATGTTTTAAACTACTTAGCTTTATCATAAGCACCAGTCAGCAAAACATCATGTAGACCTGAAGTTTAATGAAAATAGCACCCCGGAACTTTCTAAATTTACATTAAATGTATTTGCTCAGTACATACAAAATAAAACAATAAAATCCAAATATAGTTGGAAGTCATCTATCAGTACAGTTCATTGCCAGTCTTGGTGTAGGTACAGAGGTAAAATGACTTCCATTTACTGTGACAGGCAGTGCCATAGGCATCTGTGCATATTATTTCTAATGTTCTTGATAGCTCCGCAAGGTAGACATTATAACTCCATTTTAGAGATGGGGCTACTGCAGCTCAAAAAGGTGAAGTGATCCATCTGAGAATACACAGCCACTAAACCAGGCTTCAGACAAAAGACATGTGTCTGATATCATAATCACCATGCTACTTACAGTGTCCTAAGGCCATTCATCTTGTAATATTCCAAATACCTAGATATTCATTAAAAAAATGTTGGCTGGGGGCGCCTAGGTGGCACAGCGGTTAAGCGTCTGCCTTTGGCTCAGGGCGTGATCCCGGTGTTACGGGATCGAGCCCCACATCAGGCTCCTCCGCTATGAGCCTGCTTCTTCCTCTCCCACTCCCCCTGCTTGTGTTCCCTCTCTCGCTGGCTGTCTCTATCTCTGTCGAATAAATAAATAAAATCTTTAAAAAAAAAATGTTGGCTGAGTTGATCTGAGAAAGGACAGATGCTCAATTCTACAAGGCATATCAGCAAAAGCTGCCACTTTACCTCTTTTTCTACCTTTCCCTATGGCAAGAGTAAAATTACTCCCTCTTAGAGTATCAAGCTGTGACCAATTTTGCTTTGATTTTGGGTTAAATTTATCTGTTTTTGTAAGAAATATAGGAAACTTACTAGATCTTTAGCATCCGTACTTTAATGGCTCCTACACTGGCCAACTTCTTAACCTAGACATTTTATCTACTATGAATAGCTATGCAACCCAGCATGAAATTATGATTTTCCAGGAGCAATCCCTTCAGACAATTAGACACATCTTCTTTATGATTTCTTTCCCATATTACATGCTGCCATATGGCAACAAGAATCTACCCAGCAGAGCATATGGAAAACTTGCCATGCATGGGAAAACATTAAAGAAAAAATATGGAAACAAGAGATGCTGCCATTGCTCATACCACTGCATAAGAAAGTTGCTTGCCAATCGTGCCAAAGCATAAGTAGTTGAACATATCTCTTATGTGTGATTTCTATTTTACGTTTAAATCTGGCTTACCAAGCAAAACCCTGCCAGCGTTAGTTCCTGTTTGGATGCCAGTTGGATAAAAATGTTTTTCTGTCTAAGCAATGGTCTAGCATGGCTAATCCAGAATGTCCTCTGCCACCCACCTTGAACTGCCTATTCTATTCTTAATCTTCATTTACATCACCATTGAATTAGTTTCCGAGCAAATACTTCCAAGCCATTCTCAATTACTTATTCTTCACCTTCCTTATCCAACCAGACACAAATCCCACCAATTTTATTTAAAAAGTATTTTTGAATCTGGTTTCTCTTCTATCCTCAGTTCCCTCATATTAAAGCATTTATATCTTCCTTGGAAAACTGCAGTAACTGTCTCTGTTTTCTCCCATCTAAACCTAGTCTTTCCTCCTACCAATCTGTTTTCCAACTGCTGCTGGAGTTAACAGGCTAGAACATAATTCAGATCTAGTCACTTCTGTAGTTCAAAACTACTGTTGGTTTGACAGATTGAAAAGAATGAGACCCAAACTTCTTAGCTTAGTATCTCAGAGTCTTTCCAATCAATGCCAATGAATCGCATCTTTGTGAATGCTGTGCTCCAGTCACACCATTTTTTCTCATCTTTTCCTCAAACACATCGGGCCCTTTTATATCTCCATGTCTTTTGTAATCTAATCTTCCTGCCCTGGAAGTCCCTTCCCCATCATCTTTACCCTGCAAATCACAATTTATATGTGAAGTGTCTCCTCCAGGGAGGATTGGTTGCTTCATTGATCCTTCCAGAGCTCTCAGAGTGTACTGCTATCTTTTTCTAAGTTTGAGTCTCCCTCTCTGACAACAAGTTTTATAATGTCTGACATCTAAAAGACACAATAAATAATTGCTGAGTGAATGAATGAATGAATGAAAGAATGATTCGGTGTATCTATTTTAGGATGATCTGATTTCCAATACTTACATAGAGTTCTTTAAAGGAGACTGAAAACTGTAAAAGGAATAAGTTTGGGGAGGAAAAAAAAACAGAGATATAGGGGGAAATGTTTTCCTATGCAACATTACATAACAATTTGTCACAAATAAACTTATTTTGTGAATCCTCCAAATGCAGTTTAATATCAAACCAGTCTCAAGATTTTCTAAGTCATCTAGATCTAGGTGGTTGTGACTAGAAATGAGGTGTCTTTCCAGATCCCTCAATAGTATCACATATTTTCTCATTGTCCTTTTATTTAATATGACAGTAGTCCTTGCAAGTTGGCTGCTACAGATGGCTGAAATCCTTCTGAATTTCAGATTCAACTTCAAATATTATTTGTTGAATGCTTACCATATATCCTACATTGTGTTTACTACCCTTACATATATATTTATCTTTAAGGGACCAGTCCCTACTAGTAATTTTTCCTCCACACTAGCTTTTACCACTGCTGTGATTCTGGCTGATTTTGTGTTGCTCTTGCAATATTGCCTTGTTTTCCTGACTCGACACTCATATGTAACAAAACTTTATATTGGTTGCAATTTCCCTCAATCTCCTTTGTTCCACAAGCACTCTCAAGGCTAAATCCTTTCTCTTTGGGCCATTTGCCCCTCAATATTAGTCTTAATCTTCTTGATCCTCTACAAATGTGGGCATGACCACATCCCTACATGGTTCATGATGCTATTGATTATGTATCCTTTCTGGTCTTGCTAACAACTCTGGCTATCCTAGCTCAACTTGCTACTTATGAACAGTCTAGCTCAAACTATTAAGATCTGTCCCACAGCATGCTCTGACAGCATCCCTATCTCAAACATCAAAGGCTTACTAAAATTATAGATAAGCCTCAAAGCCCTTTTTAAATCCTTTAACTTCCTCTTTAATTTGTACTAATCTCCCTCAATACATAAATTGCATATGTATCTACCAAGGTTCTAATTTTTTTAGCCCATTCCCAGATAATCAACATTGATTATCAGCTTTTAATAATTGATGAAAGTAATTTCCCTAAAGGAAGAAATTATAAACATCTCCTACATGTATTATTCATCCTTTATAGTTTTGTGTGAGCCTCAAGAAAGAAATACATTGAGTCATACACAGAGGAAAAAAAAAAACACCGGTGCTACATCAACCTTGAGGCTGCTAAAACAACTATCACAATAAATAAATGTCATTGTCTTCCTTACCTACTGAATACAAGTTTCTGGCAGGGCTGAAAGAAGATGCTCATAGTTTATATTTAGATACCCCGCCACTGTTCAAGGTACATTCTTTATTCTGAGCAAAACACCATACAAGTAAGTTGATCAAAACTGAATATTTGCTTGACAAACACATGCAACCCACCATTTGTGAATATAAGTATTTTCTAAAAGTTTGCTTATAACCTGCTCATTTGGAACTTCATTTTCCCCAGAGAACTAATATTTTAAGTTTGTCACTTCTAGAACAAAGTCAATTTCACCAAATGTGACTAAAACAAATACTAATAACATTGATTCAACTCCATTAAGCCCTCACTCATATATTTTTTTCATGGCAGCATACATTTTAGATTAAGATTTGGGTGACAGAAATATATCTTTCCCTACTAAAATACTGGTGTCAGTTAATGTCAAGAAAGACAAGGTAGCAAGCGAGTAGTCCCAGATTCCACAACAGATGACCTTTCCACATATGCAGGACAGAGGAGAACCCTACAGATGAAGCATTCCCCCAGGAGTTATAAACTAAGCAACAAATGCTTGGAGTCAGAAAGCTTTCCTAATATTGTCAAGACTCAAGCAAAGATGGATCACACATCCACGCATGTAAGGAGAGACCAGGAAGCCTCATCCATTTGTCATTTTGAGCCAGTATTTTAAAAAAAAATTCATAAAATCAAATTGAAGTTCTTAATCCAGGCAGTTCAACTCTAAAAAACAGTAGGTACAGAGATAGTAGATGATAGATAGATTTTTAAAAAGTGAACTGTAAGACAAGTAACGAACTGTATTGTCTTCTAGCTTTATGCTTCTAGGTCTGACTTGATTTTCAAAGTCCAACTCAACTGCTAGCTCCCATCAAATTGTAAAGTAAAGAAATGTATCTGTCTTCCTTGACATACAGTAGACACTTTGTAAATGTCTGATTAACTAATAAACTAATCTCCTTCATAAAAATCCCCTCTAATCTCTCATAATGGTTTATTTCTCTAAATTTCTATAGCATTTTGTCTATACTCTCTTCTGTTTGGGGTTTTGTTTTTATTTCCACTTCCTATATGATAATTTATGTTAGTTATTTATGTGCATGGTCTATGACCCTCATATCTAATTTCTTTGTGGACAGGGTTAATGTATGATTAATTTTCACACACACCAGTCAATCAATAAATATTTCTGAAAAGGAGCACCTGGAAAATCTGAGCCAATCAAATTTTGTTTTGTTTTTATATACTGGTGCATCATGGAAACATGGTAACATTTTGAACCCATGTAGCATTCCTTTCAGAGCACAGATCAGGGTTACAAGGGGAAGTTTTAAAAATAAATGTCTACTTCCTAAGGACAAATCAGTTCTAAAGTAGTAATTTAACTCTCCAGAGATGCTCTGGTAAAAACAGGTTATCAAGATCTCTCTAAGAACTATATAGTTTAGATGTGAGCTTTTATTTTGCAATTATAAAAATGACACCTTTGGGAATGATAATAAATCTCTAACAGTTTTTAGAAGACTTGGAAAAAGAGTAAAATAAGAATTGTTCTCAGCCAGGCTGTGTATGACACTGAGCTTATTACTCACTTGTTATATCTAGCATTAAATATAAAATCAGAAAGATGCAGGAGGCAATTACTCAGTGTTAGGCCCCCAACTCACACAGAAGCTAGACTGTCACTGTAGCAACCATAAGAGACATGACACATAAAATCAGCAACAAAACTGCAATAAGAAGCCACAATTCTATTTGTTCTTTGATAATGTAAAAACACCAAGGATGTTTCATCCAGATAAAAATGGAAGAGCGATGCTTTGAATGCTAGGTCATCAAGAGTTGCAGATTACTGGGTCATATTATGTACTAGTCACCGTCAGCTCCTCACTTGGACATACACAGGGCCAACTGATGAGCACAAAATGCTTAATACAAAGAACCAAGTTCATGACCAGAAAATAATATCATTAAAATAAAATACTGTGCAGTGCGCACATTTTCTGGTACAGAAACTTCATTTGACTTGTTCTCAATCTAGGCCATTCAGAAGTTGGTGACCTAACTTGTGGATTATTCCTCATTTTCTTTGGTGCTTGTGACAGAAACCAAAAAAAGGGAAGGAGCAATGGTGAGTCAAGAAAAGAACTCCACTTAGTTTCTTTGCAGCAAATTTGTTATATATTGTTGGGAGGGGAAATTGAAACTTGTAATTACGTTACTGTTTTTGATTACCAGTGAATTTCATTTTTTCTGGCCCTGAACTCAATTATCACAGATAATTGAGATCCATCTTTATGGCATTAAGAATAATACTTCTCATCAGACAGTGTCAATCTGGAGGGAGAAAACTGAGGAAATTGTAAGTCAGACAATCCGTCCTTCCACTCCCACCCCTGACCCAGCCCCACCACCTATACTCTTTGGAGGCTGCACGGAGCTTCTTCCTGTACACAAAGTGAGAAATAGAGCATGATAAATATCACCTGCGCAGCTCAGCATTGTGGGTTACCATAGCAGCAGAGCACTTCAGGTATACTGACGTCATGTGTTTGGAATTGGAATATTAACCTAATGAACCTAATGCTGTTTCTCTCAGATTAAAAAAGTAAGTAAATTAAAAGCTGGCCAATAAATATATAGCTACAGTGCCTTACCTTAAAGTGAAAGTTTTTAGATCATCTGCCATGAAAACGGTTGACAGAAAAACCTAGGTACTTACAACACCCCTACTAAGAGATCTGTAAGCATTTAGTTAAAGAAAATCTAAAACTGTCAAAAAAGCAACTTTACGGCCATAATCCCTGTCTTGCTGAGAAATCCTACAATGCTTTCATCAAGGACATCATGTTTTCTCAGATGTTCTATGAACCATCCCACTCTGATAATTATCTGCTGCTGAGTCCTTTGCATTTATTCAAGGATATCCCCATAAAATCCAACCAAGATGGCCAAAACAGATTAACTTCTCATCAGTATGCTTTGAAAGTAATATATAACAAATTCCATTTGCCCCCTAAATTTTTTTCTAGGGAGATTAGAACTATATCTAGAAATTACTATGAGCATCTCCAAGGTTAAACAGCATTTGTAGAATAAATCACTTTTTCCAAAAAAAAAAGAATATGGTAGATTTTTATTTCTCTGGCATTTTGTTAAAAAGTCTCCCTAGGTGGTGACATTACCCTGGAAGTTATTTATGATGCCAATTTGACTCACTTCAAGTTTTTTGGGGTTTCCTCAATCATAAACAAATTAAATTATTTTAAAGAGTATTTTATTTAATTCTAGCACATTAAAGACTAAGGAGGATCATATGGTTTACAACATAACAAGAATAATTGTCTAGACAAAGCATTTCATTTCCAACCATGCCAGATAATACTATTTACTGAATTTGATTGTAATTACCTCTCTAGTTTAGTCATTGGTGAGCTGATTAATAGCTAAATTCAAAACAATTATGATTCAGATTTGTTCAAAAAAATTATTAAATGCCTTTTATATGTCTGCTCTATGTAGTAAGCAGCTAACTCTTATGTACTGGACATTGTGCTAGGACTTCTACTTGATAATGCGAAATTCTGTGGGAGATATGTCTTTCCTTTCCTCCATTTTTCCTTCTTTTCTTCCTTTTTACCTCTCTCTTTCACTCTCATCCTCTCTTTCTTTATTCTGGCTTTCATTCACATGTTCAAGTTTGGAAATTTAGTTAAAAACATATTTCCAGGGGCTCCTGGGTGCCTCAGTCTTTAAGCCTCTGCCTTTGGCTCAGGGGGTGATCCCATCGTTCTGGGATTGAGCCCCACATCAGGTTCCTCTGCAGGGAGCCTGCTTCTTCCTCTCCCACTCCCCCTGCTTGTGTTCCCTCTCTCACTGGCTGTCTCTCTGTCTGTCAAATAAATAAATAAAATCTTAAAAAAAAACATATTTCAAAAAAAAACCTATTTGCCAAGCCTTCATAAAAGTTAAGGATGCAAAAAATGAATGAAATCTGTTCTTAAATTTGGAGGTATCTATGCCCTAATCTCCATAACCTGTGAATATGTTACTTAACATGGCGAAAGGACTTGGCAAATAAGATTAAGGTTACAAATCTTAAAGTGAGGATTTAATCCTGGATTATCTGGGTAAACCCTATCTAATCACATGAATCTTCAAAAGCAAAGAACATCTTGGCTGCAGTTAGAGAGGAATGAGATGACCAGTCATCTGAGAAATGGCAATAAAAAGGACTCACCATTCTCCTGCTAGTTCTGAGATGTAGGGGAACTTTAAGAGCAAGGACAGCCTCCAGCTGGCAGCCAGTAAAGAGACCTTAGTCCTACAACCACGCGGAACTCAATTCTGCCAACATCTGAATGAGCAGGAAATAGATTCTCCCCTAGAGCCTTCAGAAATATGCCAACACCTTGATTTTAGCTCAAAGAGAACAGCACTGGACCTCTGATCTATAGAACAACTCTAAAATAATAACAGTGTTGTTTTAAGCCACTAATTTTGTAATAATTTGTTGTGACAGCAATAGAATACCAATACAAAGGAGCTATAATCCAGTGGAAAACAAGAAGTATAAACCCATTAAAATATGACGTAGCAAATGCTTTAGGAGTGGAATAAACAAAGTACTATAGGTATATTAACTGCCTGGGACTGCGTAACAAAGTACCACAGACCAGGCAGCTTAAACAGTAGAAATTTTTTTCCTCACAGTTATAAGGATACTAGTATAGGATGTAATAGGACCAACGATATGATCTTATTTTACCTTAATTACCTCTATAAAGGCCCCACTTCCATATACAGTCATATTTTAAGAGCTAAAATTTCAACATATAAATTTGGGAGGGACACAATTCAGCCTACAACAGTGGGATTACTGAGCAAAGATTAACTTGGAAAAAATTTTATAAAGGAGATTATATATTTGATCAGCCTATTTTTCAGATTAAAAAAAAGAGCACTAAGCTTGAATGGATTACCATATGCAAAGGCATTGATTCTTTAGAACTACTACTCTTTCTTCAATACAAACATTTGATCAAAAAGTACTAGAAAAATATATATTTCAAAGTCAAATTCCCTCTACCTGCTCTAACTTCAAAGACTCAACCACTGTTAATAGAGTCTTGTGTATTCTTCCACACGATTATAATTCACATGCAAGCATGTTATTTTTTTTTACCAAAAAATGGATATTGCTGGAATACTTCAGTTTTACAATTGGAAAAATATGTATTAGATACATATTTCTATAATTATAATGACTATATATATATAAAATGGCCATTTTAGGAATATACCATAACTTATTCAGTCCCATTTTTTTTTGCTCCTACAAATAAAGCTGTAATAAACATTTCCTTATACCCCTATCTTTATCTACAGCTTATTAAACAAACTGAACTTAAGAGATGCAAAAGAAAAACTGTTTTGGTTTTGTGGTTGTTGTTATATCACTGCTGACTTTAAAAAACGGTTCTAAAAGTATGGTCCCTCAACTACCAGCATTAATATCAATATCACCTGGAAATTTGGAAATGCAAATTCTTAAGTCCCAGAGATCCTCCCAGACCTACCGAATCAGAAACTCTGGAAACGAAACCTGCAATTTGTGTTTTAACAAGCCCTCCAAGTGCTTCTGGTTCATATTAAAGTTTAATAACCGCTCCTCTCATATTTCCCCCATTCCTCTCCTTGAGGACACCGCAGGTAGATCCGTTAGCTTCCCATATCATTCCATTTCACTACTGTTTTCAGGCATTAAAACATCTCACAGAGTTTAAATAGAAAATTGATATCACGGGGCGCCTGGGTGGCACAGCGGTTGAGCGTCTGCCTTCGGCTCAGGGCGTGATCCCGGCGTTGTGGGATCGAGCCCCACATCGGGCTCCTCTGCTATGGGCCTGCTTCTTCCTCTCCCCACTCCCCCTGCTTGTGTTCCCTCTCTCGCTGGCTGTCTCTATCTCTGTCGAATAAATTTAAAAAAAATAACATATTAAAAAAAAAAAAGAAAATTGATATCACAATCAATTCCAGACCTAAGCCATGACTTAAAAGGTGCAGAAGGGGGAGATCAGCTATTCTTTCATTTTCTTTCTTTTTCATTCCCAATTGACTAAGCTATTTTTAAATTTCTTTTTCTTTTCTGAAATCCTAAGACCTAGAAGAGGAGTTGGGGAAAAGGGGAAGCCATCTCCTAAATGATTAGTGCTATTATAATCCACCATCAGGATCCTCAGCAAGGCAGTTACTCAAATGTGGATTTTCTGAAAGGCTTAAACAGGCATCTCTAGTTTGCACATCAGAGTAGGGTGCTGCACTCTCTGGTTAACCTCTGTGGCTGTGCACTCCATCAGCCCCATCTCCTGCCTCTTCAGCCCCTGCCATTTGCAGCCCACTGCTTGGTAAAAGTATATCCAATATGGCTACCATATTGAATAATGCAGGTCTAGTTCAACACTTTCAACATTGAAAATAATGAGAAAGGATGGTAAGCCTTCCCTACCATTAGCCAACTTCCAGATTTGACAATTTTCCAGGCATAAAGGACACAATGATTTCTATATTCATGACACCTTTCACCACCACCCTTGGGCCCAAACACCACAAGTCTTGAATTATTAGCTCCCCCAATTTTTTTTCTATAAGAATTAGGATGGGCCTACAAATGTCTGCAGCTCAGCAAGCATCCCTGCTGGGAAATGTGATCTCAGTCTCTTCTAATTTGAATGTCATTCTGATCACTGCAAGCAGATCTTGTCACACCCTCTTACCTTGGTTGGAAAGGAAAACTTATCTACAGCAAGAGTCAGAGGACCAATTTAAGTTTTCAAGCTCTGTGGATGAGTGTGTATGTAGGGAAGGGGCAGTTTGCCTTGAAGTAGTTATTATCTATTGTCTTCAAATTTGGAGCTTTATGAACTTCTGAAACACTAGAGAAATTTCCATTGCATAGCTTGTACAATTTCCTTGGTAAAATATCTGAAGGATACATTCATGAATGTAGAATTGCTGGATTACAGGAAATACACTTCTTGCTTTTGTCATTTGGCAGACACCGTTAACTCACTATTGCAAAGCCACACTCAAACTACTTCTCCTTTACCAGCACTCACTAAAATGGTTGGAAGCCAAATACTTGTTTTCCAAATCTCCTCTGAATCTAGGAAGAGCCTTAGGACTCTATTTGGCCCTTGAAACATGAGCAAAAGTTTCTGGAGGAAGACCTGAAGAACGCTTTATTTTCCTCAGTGCTGGCATAGCCCTTGTCTCTTTCACCTTTTCTCAGCTTTGGCTCCAGAAAAGGTATCTGAATCACCAACAGTCATTTTGGGACCATGAGGCGACAGGTATGAGGAGCAGGCTAAGAAATTAACTTCATATTTCTTGACATGTAAGGGAAAATAAACCTTATTTGTGTAAGCCACCCTAAGTCCAATTTTCTGTTACTTTCAGCCAAATCATTCCTAAGTGATCCACCCATTGCCAGAAGCTCTCTAACAAGTTGTACCATATCAGTCTGCTTGTATTTATACCAACAGTATGTAAAAGTGAATTTTTGCCTACTATATCCCTGCCAATACTAGTTATTAAGAGTTTTAGTCTCTACCAGTCTGATAGGTGGAAAGTGGTATCTCATATTCTGTTATCTCCAAGGACAGAGATTTAATTTGTTTATTTTTTAATTAACTCACTTACCTATAGAAAAATACCCCTGTCTACATACTGTTTCCTAAACCTGTCAACCCCTGCCAGGATATGTCATCAGTCAAAAAAACAAATTTTTTTAAAACACTTTAAATTATACTATACTACATGCAATTTTATAAGCTGTAAATACTATATGCAAATTTATAAGCTGTAAGAATAATATTTATGACCCAATGATATACAGTCACCCTATTATATAGTCTATATAATAGATATAATACATATAAAAGTATCAAAACAGCCTATTTTAACACAAATATTGAATACATGACTTGTCTTAGACAATGGGGAAAAAATGTGACTTAAAGTCAATCAATAAACTGCCTGTAAAAGTTCTCAAAATTTCTAAGGAATTTAGGATTCTATATACCTTAAAGATTTACCTTCTCTTGATCCTGCTCAAATGGGAAAAACTCATAGGTTGGTATTATTTGGGGCACCAAGCTATCATTGCCAAGATTTTAAGCTCCTATAGGCTAAAAGTGAACATTTTCTTGTTGCAAAGCAATTTTTAAAAATCTAACTGGATCATAAGAAAAAGTCTCTTTATTCCGGGGCGCCTGGGTGGCACAGCAGTTAAGCATCTGCCTTCGGCTCAGGGCATGATCCCGGCGTTGTAGGATCGAACCCCACATCAGGCTCCTCTGCTATGAGCCTGCTTCTTCCTCTCCCACTCCCCCTGCTTGTGTTTCCTCTCTCGCTGGCTGTCTCTGTCTCTGTCAAATAAATAAATAAAATCTTAAAAAAAAAAAGAAAAAGTCTCTTTATTTTGAGTTATCTTTTATCTTTTGTTAGTTATATATGAGCTAAAAATATATTTTAAAAGATTACAATTGATTTTCATGCCATTAGGCCAGAAATTAAGCTTTTACACATTAATTATTATATCTATTCAATTTATCCATATTCAAAGAGTCAACATTCGTGTCAAATATGTTTTCTAGCATACCTATGAATATACACTAATTCTCCATTAGTGGTATTACTGTTTCCTTGGAATTTTACATTATCTCATACTAACAACATATTGCATAAATTTGAGATGTTTGGAATATGATAATTTTGTACATATGATAAGATTTTCTTAGTAATGTTATAATTACCAATTCTGATTGAACCTCATCCCAGTTGATTGTGATGAGCATGCAATCAGCAACAACAATGTCAAAACTGCCTGTCACAGAAACAAATATTGAACCTAGACCATAAGCGGCAGCTCCTCTGCAAGGTCTCTGTGAGGAAGTCACCCATCTATATGAGTCCCTCCTACATGAGCCTTGGTTACTTCAGAACTTCCCTCAACTCTTATCACCCAGATCATTGGTACCTTGAACAAGGACAGTCCTGGTAGGTACCTCAGATTACTAAATGCTGCACATTCACTTTCCTTCTTCCTCTGAGTCCTTTTCAGCTTGTTCAGGGACAGGACCCACCCCCACTCTCTCTCACATTGTTTTCAAAATAGATATCACTGGATGGGGCTCTTTCCAATATTATGCTTCCAAAACCTCCATAGTGTACATCCCAAGCTGGGTCTCCAAAGCTCTCCACCACTTTAAAATTCCCCTAAGATTGTTATGGTTGCCAGAAAGTGGTCTAAATTTGAAACGTCCCTATTTAAACTAAATACCCTATTTTTAGTGCCTTCACTGGGATTATTGATCTTGCCCTATTTTGTCCTTTGTATTAATTCCAAGAAGTTCAAATTTCCAACTTGGATATTTACTCTCTGTGTGACTGTGGGGAAACTGCTTAAACAATTAGTAACTGTTTCCTCATCTATAAAATGAGGATAATAACAGCATCTCCTTCATAGAGCTGTTTGCAAGAGGGTGAATGGATGGGGTAATTGGGCAATGGGCATTACGGAGGGCTCGTGATGTGAAGAGCACTAGGTGTTAATCACAACTGATAAATTATTGAATATCACATCTGAAACTAATGATGTAATATATGTTGGCTAACTGAATTTAAATTTTTAAAAAAGAGTAAATGAGTTGATACCTACAAAGCCCACAGAAAATATCTGGCATGTAGAAAGTGTTCTATAATGTTTCTCGGTGATGATCTAATATAGTATGAAGCCAATTATAAAAACCCCAAAATGTTAAAAGCATGAAAATGATTTGTACTAAAGGATGCTATGGAGCTAACTGGAGAAGAAGAAGGACGAGAAAACAGGTGATCTGTAACAAGGAGAGTAAGAAGCAGGAGAAGCAATAGGCTAAAGCATATGAAATTGTTATTTTTGGAGCATAAAAATTGGTAATTTCTTATGGATCCACCTTGTAGAAAAGACATTAAGCAAACAGACTGTCTGATATTTTGCTGGATAAGAATGAACACCACATTGACAGGGGAGCCATACTAGACCTGAAGAGGGATAAAGAGGCAAGCACCTGAAGGAGAAGGATTTTTCGGAGAAAGAATAAAGAAAAAGAATTTTCAAACACCTTAAATCCAATAAACCAAACAGGGAAAGGAAGGAGAATGCTGAACTAAAGTGAGGTCCGAACACCACATTTTGGCTAACTATATGGAAGCTCTTTGCCAGACTGCAATGCCATGGTATAAGATTAAAACTATCTTTATGAAAAGGCATTGGCAGTTCAACAATGGGATCAAGGAAACTTATAATGTACTGGAAGCTTTTAAGAAAAGCTTATTCTTACTAAAAGCATGTGATTGCTCTAACCAATTAAAACTGGGAAGTGTATCGTGATTATCGCTATTATTCTCCTTTTCAAAATAGATCCTTATTGTGTTAATAGAATATTCAAAATTCAGAGTAAATGCAATTTTAGTTCAATTTCCTGCCCTTTGAATGTGTGAGAGAAATAACCCTTTCTTAGCCTAAATCTGTAGAATCCAAACTCCTCATCCTCGTCCTCGGTGTGCTTCATAATTTGACTCTTGCCCCCCTCTTTAAATCTATGTCCTACCACTTTATTCCCTTCCCCTTTACTCATCCCATTAACTAGAGAGACCATACCATCCACAGTCCAAAGTATAACAATTCCAAGAGTGAATATAGGTCTCTAAAATAATGAAACTGATATAAATATTAATTTATTGCAAAGTTTGGTTTTATTATACTGCTAGACATATAAAATTATTCTATTCAAAAACTGTTCAAAATTAAAATTATATTTAGAAAGTAGAGATAACATATGCAAGTATACAGTAAAGGGGGGAAACTACTTTATCTTGATTATGAGATTATTAAAAAATGACAAACAGCATAAATATTACTTGTACTTATCCAAATAGTTTTCATCGGTTTCTTAGTTGTATCTGTCCCCACACCATACCACCGGTATTTCTCTAAAGAATGTATTTTTAATTGTCTTATTATTTAATATTTTTATAAAACTGCAATCTTCTTCAAAACCAAATAGAACATTAATAAATTTAAAACTGTTAGTATCTTTAGTAGAATCTTCTCTGTAATCACAATACTTTTCACTAAGAAAATATTTTCTCTACAGAACTGGTAGATAACTGATAAGCTCAAAGCCAATTCTACCAAATATAGGATATTCTCAATTCTCATCTTTTGTTATTTTAACAATATTCCATTGTAAATATTTTTGTAAGTATACCTTTCTTACCTACAGTCAGAAAATTTATCTGTAACAAATGTTTTTATATGAAACATTGATCAAGTATGTCATCTCTGTAATTGTTTTAGATATTCTGCCAAATTTAGATCTTATAAAATTACAGGCCTTCTCCGTATCATTCCACTTGATTCAGGAGGCAGAAAAACTGGGCCTCAATTTGAGGTTCAAAACCTTAATCATTCAGTGGAAATTCCAGATAGCTTTCTTCCGTCCTTAAGACTTTCCATATCATGCTTTAAAAGACATGCACGGTGAACAGCTCTACCTGCCGTGGTTCAGTGATTGCAGAGAAAGCTAGACAGTATCACTAAGAAATTCACAAGGTTTGGAATATGATGATTTAAAACAGAGCAGCTCTAGACAGAATATCTTTTGAGGTTGTAGATATGCTACTTTAGGGGAAAAACTGTTGTACTTTCATCCCTATGAATTTTTATGAGACCTTTAACATTACTAAGAAGAACTGAAAAACCAATGAAGACATCATGAAAGTAACTGAGCTGGCTGATACCCCCATAGCTGGTTCTAAAAGCTCTTTAGAATAGAGATGGAATATGTTCTCCTGGTTTAAGGTAGGCACTCCTGGATTTAGGCTTGGAAGTCTATGAATTCTGATTTTAATTATTCTCCTAGTATTTGCCTGAATGGCATGGTTCAAATGTGTCTCTCTAGGACCTTAAATGTTGTTGTACAGCCACTGTCCTACCAAGTGCTTCAAAAAAATTATCACCTTACAAAAAAAAAAAAAAAAAAAAAAAAAAAAAAACAAGAAAACCTGACATATGTAGCAGCGTAAATGACTGGCCACCAGCAACATGCTATGCGATCATGACTCTCCAAAAGATGATACAGATCCTGAAGGACTGTTTCCCCACATGATAATGATTTACCTATTCCCCAGCTTGGGCTGAAGAGTGACAGATAAAGGTGGGGGATTGAGACCATCTGTGTCACTATGACTGAGATAAGACTACAGATCACCTATGTCAACATGACTTAGTTGTTTGTTTCAAGAAATTAAAACAATTTAAGGCTACAAATCTATAAACAACTTCAGTGTTTGCTTCTGGAAATTCCCACAGATCAATTTACTGGAGGCAAGAGACTGCTCATCTGAGAAACCACTTGCTTAGCAGAGTTTATTTATCAAGACTTTGCATCATGACCCTTGTTTCTCTATGTCCACCAATTCTAAACTATTGTATCATTAACCTTGTTTAAACCCAATTAGCTCTCCATCTTTAAAGACCTTAAACAACTTCAGCTTGCACAACAAAGACCTGTAACTATTACACTTCTGACCTCTCCTTTCTGCAACATTGCTAAGACTCTATTAAGGTGGAATACTCCTTCACCAGAGAAAGTTCTAATAATTATTTTTATTTATATAATAATAAGATAATATATAGTAATAAAATTATAAAATAATAATAATTATGTTTATCTAATATTTATTTATAGGTGGTCTGGTGATGTTTTATAGAACTCAACATAGCGTAACATATTTCCTTCGCCATCAGTCTCCCTTTTTCCAATGTCATTGCTCTCCTTAGTCCTACAACATCCAATACATCCTCCCCTCTGCTCCCTTCTTCTA
The DNA here is from genome assembly GCF_002007445.2 of Ailuropoda melanoleuca. NCBI lineage: Eukaryota > Metazoa > Chordata > Mammalia > Carnivora > Ursidae > Ailuropoda > Ailuropoda melanoleuca. The sequence continues at coordinate 54,811,902 of NC_048232.1, forward strand.
AGGATGCCTGCTTGTTTTATTTAAAAAAAAAAAAAAACTATAATCAATCAAAATATCAAAACTTCCATAGGCTCTTTCCACCAAATCTGTCAGCCTATCAGAATCTGCACCTACCTACCTGAACCCTAATATTCTCTTTTTTGACTCTCTCCTTATTAGAGCAGGCATCCTTCATGGTCTTCTCAGGCCAACCACTCCACAGGCACTGGAGCTCATCTTACCTCATGGAACAATTTAACTTCTCACCTACAATTGTTAGTAAGTGATAGAGCTAAGATTTTAACTCGGGGTGAAATTCAAAGTCCAGAGGCTTTCCGTGATCTCATATTCTACTCTCTGACCACATTCTCTTACAACTCTCTTGTGCATTGCCCTGGAGTGGCCTTCAAGTTCGTCCTCAAACGCACTCAGCAAGCTCCCGCCTTAGGAATTTACACTTGCTCGTGCCTCAGCCTAGAACCTTGCTCCACAGAACGCTGCAGAATTTGCTCTCTTCCCATTCTGAAGTTCTCTACTCCAACCTTACGTTATCATGGAGGCTCTCTCTGGCTCTGCTATAAAAATGGCACTTTCCTGCTGTTATTCTCTATATACTAAATATGTTTTACTTTTATTCATAGCATTAATCACTGTTGGTTATATTATACAACTGTCTACTTAATAATTATCTTTCTTCCTCCATGAGAACATGGTTCCACACAAGCAAGGATTTTGTCTTTTAGTCACTTCTGTATTCTATCTAGAACTGCGCTTGGAACAAAAAGGTGAACAATAAACATGAGTAGACAAACGATGCTGTTTAGCAATATTTAAACTATCAGGTTTTCATTCCTATTATGTATCTTTACGAACAATATTTCTCACAATTCATTTCAAAAGTATCAGAGTAGAAAGAAATTTGTTACTATTACAATAAGTGTCCCCTTTTACTTCATACTACTTCCCATCACTTTCTCCATTAACACTTCATTCTGAAGAAAAAATACGTTATAATAGTGTATTTACTAAACTTTGAATAAACAGGAGTTTTTCATCTGACTAAATATTATTATTCACAGAAATGGCAATGGTGAGAGTAATGGCATTTGAGCCAGTTCTCTGAGCCCAAGTTCCCAAAGGGAAATGTGAACAGGGCCACATAATGCTTACCCATCTAGTGGATTGCACTGCTGAAGAGAAACCCTGACCTTGGGGACCTCAGGTCTTCTATAATGGACAGTAAGTCATCCTGACTTGTCCACAGGGAGACATTACTATACTGGACAATAAACAGACTTGCCCTGTGCTTCAGAAGAAGATACCATCTCCATCTTGTGAAGCTCTTCACTGTACACACATCCTGGAAAAGGTAGTCTAACAGCAGCCATGCATCTGCTCACAAGATATACAGAAACAGGAGAGACCTGTGGAGACCTGTCTCTCCACAGGCACAATTTAACATTATTTCCAAACACATGAGGCAACAAAGTTTCTGATCCCCCCTTGAGAGTTCTTTACTGAAGTTGTTTTGTTGGGTTTTTTTTTTCAACATTCCTCCATAATACCATTTGCCTTTCTACTATTTAGGAATCAGATAATAAATTGCCTATTCTGGGAAACTCCCATGATCCCTTGAGGTTGACAGAAGTGAACCTTGCTTCCAAAGAATTCTGAACACCCACTACCTACCATATCACACATCACCCTGTATTTTAATGGCCCTATTAATTGTCTTTTTCCCTCTGAGCCATAAGCCTCCTGAGGGCAGGAGCTGTGATTTATTATTCAATGTGCTTCTGGAAACTTAAAGCAGGATTTGACCCATTATTAATTCTCACTTAATATTTGATCCTAAGAGTATGGGTTAGTTAAGAGATTTTTATAATATCACAACTTTTAACTCTTTATTAATGTTAGAATTTAGGCAAAATATTTCCTGAGATGCATCTTCATGAAGAGTTGATATTTCAGTTAACTCAGAAAAAAAACAGGTAAAAATTCCAATTGAAAAGCATTAAAGTTGATGTCACTAAAATTAGTCAGGTTAGCTTAAGAAAATACACTTTAATAGTCTGTCACAATGCTCCATTGGTTGTCCAAGTACCCTAGATAAGCAGATCCTAGTTCAAGGACACTATACCTTTCAACACACAAAATCTGGTGATTATTATCAAATTAAAGAGTGATCTGCTCTAGAACCAGCACTCTAGGACAGTCTTACATTTTCTGAGAAATAGAAGATGGAAAAAAAATTTTTTGTCTCATATGCTCTGCTATATTTAGTTAAATCTAAGCAAGTGTCTTTCTTTTTTTTTCCTGTATCTTTCCTGAAATAGGAATCTTATGAGAGTGTCTTCTAGAACTACTATGGAATTAATTGTGTTACATTAAAGACAAGTATACTACATCCTAAGCACTACTGGAGATAAAATTTTCATAGTAAAAGTAATCTCCAAACTTACATCATATGTTCTCTATGTTTAAAAGTTTACCTTACCATGACAACAAAGTAACCTGATGAATCTAATAGCTCATTATTTCCTTTAAGGTTTTTCCCCCCAAGAAAACAGAAAATTTTGTTCTCCTTTAAGGATTTATATTGCACTGGGCAAAATCTGCTATAAAATCAGTTAAGATGAAAATTTTCAATTAAAACAATGCATCTTTTAGAAGTAATATCTGCAAGAAATTTCAGAATCCTACTGAGTCTTGAAATTGTTCATTCCTCTACTTAATCTGCAGGCATCTTGAATTTCTACACATTTAAATAATTTCTCTGACAATGCCATAGAGAACTAAGGGTGAAATGACAACAAATTAGCTATGAATTGGCATTTTGAATGACAATGCAAAAGCTCAACATTAGTTGGGATTCAGTCAAAAGGTCATAGGATAGAGAAGTAACATTCTTTCCTTATTAATTAGGTGGTTCTAATATTGCACACTATTTTATGAATGTGAATAATTATTTTTATAAAAAATGTTAATGCAGATGCTAGTTTCCAAAGAGTTTACCCATCAGTATTGTTTCAACGGTGAACTCATTCTAAAATCCCACAGTGCAAAATATTACATTAAAATAGTCTACAATATAATATATTTTAGCCCACTCATTTGTATTCTCAACAAGAAAAGGGAATGTGAAGGTATTTAATCATGACAATTAAAAATGAATATTGAGAAAAATTCTATTTTAGACATTTGTGTAACTCTAATCTTTCTGGTTAAATACACTTGCTTCTACATAATTTTAGCTGAATAAACTTGATCTATAACTAAGATTTTTATAATTGATTCCCCTCAAAATCTTTTGAGATTACAGATATCATATGTAGTTTTAAAAAACATCAACAAAAATAACCAATAGAAAAAATTAAATTGAGCCCAGTATACTACCTTTCCACATAATTAGCATCACTTAGATACACTAAGAGTTTCTTACCAAGTCAGCAGCTGTCTAATAAAGAAGCCATCAGTATATGAATAAGAGGTATAATTAATTCTACTAATTTGTTAAATTTCATTTGTTCTTAAATATAAATATGAGATTTTATATAGACAGATACTTACAGACCTTTATATCTGAAGGAAAATTATCAAGACAGTAACTATTCCACATAGACTATTAACTATAAATAGTTAAATCAGTAGTTATTACATATAGACGTGATTTAAAATCTGATGGCTAAGCAAAATATACAACGTACAAGCAGCACTGAAGCTAACCTTTTCACATTTTGTGCAGAACATTATTCTAAGTTTCTGCCTCACAATAGTTCATGTAAAATTATTAATTGAAAGTAGTCATTGGGTAACAGTCAATGACACTCTGTGTCACACTCTGTCCTAGGCATTTTATAAACATAACTATATTTAAGCCTCACAAAAATATTAGAAGTAATTATTATCTTTCCCATGTCACATGGTGATGAAACTGAATCTCTCAGAAAGACAGCCATGACTAGGAATACACAGAAAGTGGAATTCTGAACAGTGTTTCTGATCCAGGTCTGACTGGGCCCTGAGCCACATACTACAACCCATTGGCTTAGTCTTCGCTCCAGTTTTTCTTTGGTTGACATTTTAATTGTATGCCAATCAAGTACTAAAGTGGCCACAATGTTCACAGCCTGCCATTCACCACAGCTTTTGGGTGTCCTAGGATACACTAGTTAGAGGGTCTGAGGCAGCCCTGGGAGAATCACATGGAGGGACAGGTTGTGGACACTCCCTCCCATTTAGGGTCACCAGATTTAGCAAATAAGAATACAGGATAGCCAGTTTAATTTGAATTTCAGAGAGAATCTGAATTGCAAATATTGCCTGGAACATACTTACACTAAAAATTATCTGTTGTTTATCTCAAATTCAAATTTAACTGGGTGTCCTGGAATTTACCCAGATACCTACTCCCATTCACCCCCCACACAGCTTTGAATAGTAACAGTAGCTCAAATTCCAAATGAGACTTTTGAAAATACACTGGCATTAATTTTTTAGAGCCATACCTGGAGATAGCATGGTTGAGGAACCCAAGGCCTACAGAGAAAAACACTATTAAAAGACAAAAGACCATGAGTAAACTTATAAGACAAACTCAACTTATTTTTACTAAAACAAAAAAGAAGTACAAAACAACATTAAGAAAATATCAATGGGATGTTTAATATCTTAACGTTATAATAATGAATATTGGGAAGTTGCTTCCATTCACTTATTTTTGAGATTTCATGAGAGAAGAAGGCTGCTATTATAATAGTATTTATAAAAGACAAGAATTGAATAGATTCCAAAAGTCTATATCTGTGTTTGTGGCTTTAGCAGGCTTCTAAATATTAACTTTTTAAAAGTCAATATATAATGGTTCAAGCTATTCCGAAAATATCCCTATCTTCTATTTTTTCATCCATACTGCTTTATTTTTGAGAATCATGAAATTTGAGCTAAGTACCTTTTCTGAAATTCTCTTTACCCTCTTTCTAAAGTTGTAACATAATCGTCAATCTCTTCTGTAGGTTTGTCCTTAGAATATTATTACACATATGTTCAAGGTATGAACTTCGCACTCTTTTTCAGTTGATTTCAAAGAAAGGCCCAGCTTCCCTTCCTTAGAGTCTCCAAAACCACATCTGGCTTCTTTTGTAAAGCTGCAACACACTGACACCTTAATCCAAAATACTCTGTGTCTGTCTTTTTTCTGGAAGCTGAATTTCCCCTACCATTACCAGTATTCTACACACTTCAGCAATGGAAAGGGGATTAAAAACAAATTCTCTACATGCATATTTACACAATTTTTACTTAATTACCACTCTTCCTCCTCCTTGAAATTCTTCTCTCTTTGCCTCTATATATTACTCTGCTTTGGCTGGATGATGATTTATTAAAAAAAAAAAAAACCCTGCAAAACTGTATTGACTTCAGAAAATAATAACTATTTCTGATTCTAGTTACACATCCATTCCTGTGCTTTGCCTGTCATAGCTCTGCTCCAAGTTGTACTTTGGGTTCATACCTGCTACACATGTTTTCCCATTTGGGGACCCAGGTCAAAGGAGCAGCTTCTCTCTGAGACATATGTTTCTCCCGGCAGAGGGCTCAAGAACAAATGGCCTGGCAGAAACTTGCTATGCTTCTAAATCTTCTGTTTGGATATGGCATACATGTCTGCTCCCATTCCATTTGCCAGTGTAAGTCATACGACTGAGTCTAAAATCAATAGAGTGTGAAAGTATCCTTCTCTAAGACTTTTTATGGCAACATGCAGGGATAAATAATCCTCTTGCAAGACAGAGTGGATAGCTAGGTACAATGATACAATCTCCTACAATTTCTGAGATACCATATTCTTCTGAGTTTGCTCCAATTTCATTGATTCTTCCTTCTTAGTCTCTTTTTGTCAATTCCTCAAACTCTTTAAAGTTAAAGAATTCCTAAGATTTGAGCAAGCTTTTCTTCTTCTATATGTATACTCTCTTCCTACTTTAACTCTACAATTCCAATGGCATTGAAATATTAACTGTAATTTAATGATACCCAAATGTGTATTTCTTCCCTGATCAACTGCTCTCCTAACATCTACAAAACAGAACTCTTGATTCACACACATCACATCCCTTATGTTTTCACATTTCACTAAATAGTTCCAGTTGTCCAAGGCAAAAACATGAGATTTATCTTGATGATTTATTTCATTTCTTATATCTAATCCATCAGCAATTTCTAAGTTTATCTTTAATGTATATTTGAAATTGTTTACTTCTCTTCATTTCTACCACTGGGGATGAACCAGAATCATGGTTGGTTTGGGAGCTACATTAAAAAAAAAAAAAGGTACAATCTCTTTTCCCAAAGGGTTCTCAATTTAACAACATGGACCAATACATGCATTCTTAGAACTGTAGTATCACATCATACATGCTAAATTTAAGAGAGTATTTTAGTGCCAAGGGTCACACGTAAGAAATAAATTAATTCTGGTTTTGATAGTAAAAGAAATTAACTATGAGAAAAACATATCTTAGCTTTTTCTTATAAGATTAGTAGAATTTTATCACACACTTTAATCATGGGTGTCGATGGGTTGGTGGAAAAGATTTAGGGGACAGTGATATCAATATGAAGAATGAGAGAAAAAAAAATAAGAAACTGATGACCAGGTAGAAAGCCGATGAGCAATTCTGACAATCTGAACTTGGATACTGAATGTGAAGATCGAGAAAAAGAAATTCTATAAATAGGAGTTTACTCTTTTTTGCATAACTCAGTTTTAGTGGTAGGAGGAGATAGATGACTTTACACCAAGATACAGACTCTTCAAGATATTTACAAATCTTGCTGGCCTCCTCTATATCTAAATTTTGTAGCGCATTTCAATGTCTCTATTATTAGCTAAATCTACAACACCAAAAAAGGTGTGAAAATAAAAGAATAAAACAATCAGAAAGAAACTGGCCTATTGCTATTCTAGAATTATTTTGTTTCCTATGCTCATTTTTAGAAATGAACCAAAAATTTCACAAAATGAAAATATATCACTTAGATATTTCAAGTATTTAGAGATGTAAACATTCCCTTAGTCTCTAAAACTCTTAGTTTTATATCATGTTGAAGATGAATGAAAGCATTATTGATCTAGCATCTGAATATAAAAGCTATAAATTCAGAACAAAGATTGTGACTGCCCATCAGCCCAAAGCAAAAGGCTGTTGGAAGAATCTGAAAATAAAATTTAAGGTAGACAGGCATCCAAGATATGACTTATTCATGCTTTTATATTTTTAGTGTCAGTACTGAAGCTGAAATTGTCACTATTTCATGCTGGATTTATCTTGAATGTATTTTAAACATCAAGAATGAAGTGACAGATCCGATAAGTTATTTCAAGACTTTAATCTATAAAATGCCCTGTGAGGTTCCACATATGTCAATAGAAAGACAGTAATATGTTCTGATAACTATATATAACACATTATTCCCTATTGTCTTCTGCCAGTCCACTAAACAGATGCATCCTTGGTTTCAAGGGGCATATGTGAGGTGACATGTTTATGTCTGCCTAGAAATCCCTGTTTGCTGATCCATCCTGTGCACCTCCTAGCAGGAGGACAAGTGGGACAACTGGAAGGAAAACTGTGCTGAGATAAAAATAAATGCAAATAAATCCCATAGCAGTTCCCCTGATTAAATCCCATTTTCTTTCCTAGATCTCCATTGCATTTCTGAAACTTTTTTTAAACACTACCCATCCTGAGGTCAGAGGTTGTATGTTTTTATTTGGGCTTCTGAATATATGTGTGTAGAGTCCTTACCATATATCAAGCACTGTGCTAAGTGACGTACATGGATTATCTCATTTAATTCAATTCCTCCAAACACCTAGTGAGGTTGGCACTATTATTATCCCCACTTTGCTGATAAAGAAGTTGAGATTTAAAGAGCTAAGTGATTTGCAGAAGATGATAAAGCTAGAATACAGGTGCTCTGGTCAAGATGGTTTCTTCCAGAATAATTCCTAAAGCAGAAGGGTCACTGAAGCATATATTGAGGCATTTCTTTTCTTCTAAAGCTAAGCATTTTCCCCCATTAAAAATTAAGATTTTTTTTCAAGGAAACAGAGAAGAGTAAAGAGGAAGCATGGGAATTTTATCTCCTCAATTGGAGCATAAGGCAATTGGTGCATTATCTCTTTACGGAAATAAGTTCCCTAAAATCCTCTAAATCCTCTAAAATAAATAGTTACCTTCATATTTTAGAAAGACGATTGATTTGCAATGCAATTTAACAATTATCATATAGTCACTCTATATTTTATTATTTTGTTTACATATTTAGGCCCTACCCCATCCCACAAAGGAATTGAGTTACTCATACAATGTTAATTATGAAATCAAACTAAGTCTCTCCTCATATAACCAAGGATTGTAAGGTTGAAGGAAACCTGGAATGCTACCTACATCAACCACACAGAAATTATTTCAATCCTCCTTTGTGTTTATCCTACATAGGTTGAAGCATCAGGAGTGAGTAGAAACTCATTACAGAGGCAGTCCATTTCATCAGCTAGGAATTTATTTACATAGCTTTTTTTCATAGATGGAGCCAAAATCTGTCTTCCTTTACCTTCTGTTTGTTGATCCTAATTTTATCTCTTGGAACTATTCTTTTTTAACAGCTATATTTTAGGATATTTTAATCATCACAAAAAGAAATCCTGTAGCAATTACTCGCCATCTCCCTACAATGAGCTCCTGAGCCCAGGCAACAAATAATCTATTTTCTGTCTCCACAGATTACCCATTCTGGACATTTCACAAACGTGGAATTGTACAATCTGTGGGGTTTTTTAAAACTGGCTTCTTTTCCTCAGCATAATGTTTTCAAGATTCATCCACATTGTAGCATGTATCAATACTTCATTTCTTTTTATTGCTGAATAATATTCCATTGTATGAATATTATTGCATTTCTAAAACATTTTATATACCCTTTAATGAGTTGGTAATTGAGTCATTTCTACTTTTTAGCCATTTTAATAATACTACTATAAATATTTGCATACAAGATTTTTTGTGGGCATATGCTTTCATTTCTTTTGGTTATACAATTGACCCTTGACGATGCAGGGGTTTGGGGCATGAACATCTCATGTAGTCAAAAATCTGCATATAACTTTTGACTCCCCTAAAACTTAGCTACAATGTAGCCTATTAACCAGAAGCCTTACCGATAACATAAAATCAACTAACGCATATTTTCTGTGTTATACATATTATATGCTGTATTATTACAATAAAGTAAGCTAGAGAAAAGAAAATGTTTTTAAGAAAATTGTAACAAAGAAAATACATTTACAGTACTTACTGTATTTATCTAAAACAATCCATGTGTAAGTGGACCCACACAGTTCAAATACATGTTGTTCAAGGATCAGCTGTACTTCTAGGAGTGGCATTTGTGTCATATAGTAACTCTACATTCAACATTTGGGGAACTGCCAGACTGTTTTCCAAAAGGTTCTACCATTTTACATTCCCATCAGCACTGGGTATGACTGTTTCAAACTCTCTACATCTGCACCAACACTTGTTATTATCCATCTTTTTTATTGCAGCCATTCTTGTGGGTATGAAGTAGCAGCTCATTGTGGTTTGGGTTTGTATTTCCCTGATGGCTCATGATGTTACCTTCTTTTCATGTACTTTTGGCCATTCGTATATTTTCTTTGGAAAAATGTCTATTCAAGTCTTTGCCTGTTTTTTTTAATTGTGTTATTTATCTTTTAATTATCAAGTTGTAAGAGTTCTGTAGATAGTCTATGAAGTCTTTAATCACATATATGATTTGCACATATTTTCTCCAGTTCTGTGGGTTCTCTTTATTTTCTTGTTGGTATCATTTGCATCATGATAGTTTTTAATTTTGCTGAAGTCCAATTTATCTATTTCCCATAATGGCCCTTCCAATATTTGAAAACAACTCTACTCTCTGCACTAAATCTACACTGCATCAGATCCAGATTTCTTTACCAAACAGTCTAAAGTCAAGTCTTTTCAACATACTCATTACTTTACGTAATGAACATAGCCATTTTCAAATATGAAATGGATAATTCAGTTATTATCTAGAAAGTTCACAGAAGTTAAGAATTTTATCTCCTTGGTATTGTTTATACTTCAAACACTAGTTCTTATTGGATCATACTGATCTCACAGATTAGTGAAATTTCTAAGTTTTTTGCTGCTTTCTATATGTGTGTACAAAGGTCCCATGACCAACACTATTCTGAATATAAGGCATAACTGCATATTTTGTGTGCATGTATGTAAAAATTCACCATAATATTTTTATAAATTATGAAACTATACATCATTTAAACATTGTAAGATTATCTTCAAAGGAATAAAATAGGGCACCTGAGTGGTTTAGTCAGTTAAGCATCAGACTCTTGATTCCAGCTCAGGTCCTGATCTCAGGGTCATGAGATTGTGCCCTACGATGGAACCTGCTAAAGATTCTCTCTCTCTCCCTCTCCTTCTGCCCCTCCACACTCTCTTTCAAACTCTCTCAAAAATAATCAAATAAAATAAAATAAAAAATAAAGGAATGAAATATATTGTTCATTGAAACATTCAGGTTAAAAATATATCTATATATACATATATCACTTAATTTCATTCACACACACACTTGCATACACACACACCCAAACACATTCATACCCAATACTGATAAAATATATGCTGATATATAAAATAACATAAAATAACATAAAAGTGGCTATATATGAATAAAAATGCTAAATATCACTTTTAGTTTGTTTTCTAAAAATAGCTCTTTGATCTATATCATGCATTAAAAATTACATAAAATATACTTATACACTTTAAGGTATATTTATAAAACAGACACCTAATTTAATCAGGTGAAAAGCTAGGACATTGACAACATCCTGGAAAGCCCAGAATCATGCCTTCTTCTACCAGACCATTCTCCCTCCTGTCTGGAGATACTCAATATTCTGACTTTCATAAAAATTAACCCTTGCTTTTAACAATGCAGCTAGTTTTTCTTGTTTTTGAACTTTAACTAATTGGAATAATATTGTACACATTATTAAATAACTTACTAGTCTTGCTCATCATTATATTTGTCAGATTTATTCATTTATTTTTACATCTAATTGTACATTCAAATGCTGTATTATTTTCCATTCTATGAGATACCACAATTTTTTTTACAAGTTACAATTTTTAATTATTAGATTCAACAAAGAATAAGATTTTAATAAAGATAATCAGAACAAAAGGTAGAGAGAAAGAAAATAAAAAGGACCCGTCATTCACTGCAAGTGTAAACAAAGCTAAACAACATGTTAGGGTGGGATAGCTATCTCCCCATGTTCAATGCCTAAATGGAGTTGGTTTTTTTGTTTGTTTGGGTTTTTTTTTTGGAAAAACACCTGAAGAGCATTGGGGATTTTTATTACTTCTTTTTTTAATAATAATTTTTATTTTGTTATGTTAGTCACCATACAGTATATCCTTAGTTTTTGATGTAATGTTCCATGATTCAAGTTGCGTATAACACCCAGTGCACCATGCAATATGTGCCCTCCTTAATGTCCATCACCGGCCTATCCCAATCCCCCACCCTCCTCCCCTCTGAAGCCCTCAGTTTGTTTCCCAGAGTCCACAGTCTCTCATGGTTCATTCCCCCTTCTGTTTACCCCCCTTCATTCTTCCCTTCCTTCTAATACTGATCTCCCTGCTATTTCTTATGTTCCATAAATGAGTGAAACCATATGATAATTGTCTTTCTCTCCTTGACTTATTTCACTTAGCATAATCTCCTCCAGTCCTGCCCATGTTGCTGCAAATGTTATGTAATCGTTCTTTCTGATGACTGAGTAATATTCCATTGTATGTATGGACCATGTCTTCTTAATCCAGTCATCTGTTGAAGGGCATCCTGGCTCCTTCCACAGTTTAGCTATTGTGGACAATGCTGCTATGAACATTGGGGTGCATATGGCCCTTCTCTTCACTACTTCTGTATCCTTGGGGTAAATAACCAGTAGTATAATTGCTAGGTCATAGGGTAGCTCTATCTTTAACTTTTTAAGGGACCTCCACACTGTTTTCCAAAGTGGCTGTACCAACTTGCATTCCCACCAACAGTGTAAAAGGGATCCCCTTTCTCCACATCTTCTCCGACATTTGTTGTTTTCTGCCTTGTCAATTTTTGCCATTCTAACTGGCGTAAGGTGGTGAGATACCACAATTTTTTTATCCATTTTCCTATTGATAAACATGTTTGTTGCTCTCAATTGGGAGTTATTTTTTTAAAACCTGATGCTATAAAAATTCTTGTAACTCTCTTCTGGAACACATACAGGAGATTCTCTAGGGAATATATCAGGAGAGGAATAGCTATTTTGCATATCTTCAACTTCACTAGATAATATCACACTGTTCCCCAAAAATATTTATCAGAAAAACCTACACTTCTCATTCTTGCCACACTTTCTTTTTTTAAATTTCGCATCCTTCTCTGTTGAGTAAGTAAGGATATCTAGCTATGACTTTAACCTGTAAATAAGATAGATCAGCTTTTTATTTGTCCATTGACCATTTGGATCTCCTGTTGTATGAAAGTCTATACAAGTCTTCTACCTGTGTTGTCTATTGAAACACCTGTTTTTTCTCATTAATCTATAAGAATCTCTAAATATGATGGATGTGATATTTTATTGCTCACACATGCTGCAACTTCTACTCTGAGACTCTTCACTCTTTCAAATTTTAAAAGAAATTCTCAATTTTAATGTAGTTGAATTAACCAGTCTTCCTTTATGGCTAGAAGTGTTCATGTCTTATTTCTTGTCTTAACGAGGATATCTTTCCATATATCAATAAATAAATATACTCTTTTATTGGATATTCTAAAATCTTAACTTTAAACTGCTTGCATTTGACTTTTGTGCATGGTATGAGTAACCAGTTGTAACTTTTGTTCATTTTTTGACAAATATTCAATTACACTACCAACAGAAATTGAAAAGTCCATCACTTTGTTACCTAACAGTAGTGCCACCTCAATTATATCCCTGGATCTGTTTCTGGACTATGCTCAATTCCAGTGTTCTATTTGTCCAAACCTGCTCCAATACAGTGCATTCATTACTTTATAGCTTTATATATAAGAAGTCTTAATACCTGTTGGAGCAAGTTTTCCAATAATCATGTATTTTTCTTCAAGAATATCTTGGTTGTTTGCATTTTCATTAAAATTTCAGAATTAACTCCTCAAATTCAACAATAAAAGCAGCAACAATAACAAATTTATAGCGACCTTAGTGACAAATGCATCAAATCTACAGATCAATTTGGAGACAACTGACATCTTTATAATACTAAGTATTTTAATCCATGATTATATCTGTTTGCTTACATATTTAATGACCTTCAAAAAAGTCATAATTATATCCATAGAGATTTTGCACACTTGTGTTAAACTTGTTCCTAAGTATTTGACATTTTTGTTCCTATTGTGAATATTCTAGTCTAAAATTACATTTTCTGTTTGTAGCTGATATGGCATTATATATTAATTTATTGCTGGGTATGGATTTTGCACCCAGAATCTTTGATGAACTTTTCTTTTAATTTGTTTAATTTATGTATATAATGTCAAATAGAATTAGTATTATCAGGTATCCAGGTTCCAGATGCGAGAGAAAGCTTTCAATATCTTGTGGAAAAACTAATATACTGTTGAAAAAATTGCATGAGCCTTATCAGATGAACTAGAGTGTTTCCTCCAATTCTATCCTCTGCAAGAGTTTGCAGAAGATGGGAATTATTTCTTGTTTGATTATCTGATAAAAGTCACTAGTAAAGCCATCTGGGTCTGATATTTTCTTTGGAAAAATATTTTTTGGTTACTCAATTCATTTCATGTTTATAGAACTATTCCTATTGCCTATTTTACTTTGACTCACTTTGAGAAAGTTATATTTGAACATTTTTTCCCATATTTTCAAATGTACTGGCATAAACTAATTATAATGCCATCTATCTGTTTATTGTCTGCAGCACCTATAGTTATGTCCCTTCTGCATTCTTTATATGTATTATTTAGGCCTTCTCCTTTTTTCATGATCGAACTTGCCAGAGATTTGTCAATTTTATTGATCTTTTCCCTCCAAAACAGCTGACTTTTGGCTTGGTTGATACTTTCTCTATATTTGTTTTTAAATCATTAATCTCTGTTCTTATACTCTTTCTTAAATATTGTTGTGGTTTATTTTGCTGTACTTTTCTAACTTTTAGAGACACGTAGTGGACATTACTTTCAGCCTTATTTTCTAAGGTAAGTATTTAAGGCTACAAATTTCTAATTATTGTGTTAGCCTATATCCCCTTTGATTTCCTATTTAGTATTATAATTATTAAGTTAAAAATATCCTGTTTAAAAGAAACAGTTTCAAAAAGGAGTCACTTATATTAAACCTCACCAAGGTTTAATAGCTAACCTAATTGCAGTTTCAGGCTCTCCCAGAAGTGGAATTTTAAGTCAAGTAGTCTAGAATTTCCAGATCAGCACTAGTAAGGTACTCTGCATGATAAGACCCCCTGCTTTGCCCTAAGGGAAGGTAACCTGACCTGAAATAATCCTTTCTTTTCTTTTGCTAATAACCTTGTTCTGCCCCATTTCTGCCTATAAAATCTTTCCATTTGTACGGCTCTTTGGAGATCCTTTTTACTTGCTAGATGGGATACTACTGATTCATGAATGGTTGAATAAAGCCAATTAGATCTTTACATTTACTCGGTTGAATTTTATTTCTTAAACACCTCTAATTTCTGTTATGATTTCTTCTTTGAACCACGAATTAGATAAAACTGGGTTTCCTAATTCCCCATTTTAGGAGATTTTCATGGTAACTTTTTTTCTTACTGCTTCTTACACTTAAATTTGTTTCAGTGGGAGAACATGTTGCGTATCATTTCAGTCCTTTAACATTTTTTGAAACTGTCTTTATGGAACACAGTCAATATTTTTAACTTTTCCCTATATAATTTGAAAAGTATATATATACTTGGCTTGAGAAGTCTACCAGGTCAAGAACGCTAATTATGTTATTCACAAACTTATTTTTTGGTCTGTCTGTTCTATCAACTATTGAGAGATGCCTGCTAAAATCTACCACCATGTACAGAGATTGATTTATTTATTTTGGTAGTTCTAAAAATTCATCCTTTGTATATTTTGAGGCTATGCAACTACATAGCCCTATATGTTTAATTTTTCTGTTTTACTTGAGAATTGAATTTTTTATCTCTGTGAAGTAACTGCTTTATCTCTAGCAATTCTTTCATACACTAAAGTTAATTTTATCTGATAGTGATGGAGCTTCAAATGTTTTCTCTCTGCTAGTGTTTGCATAGCAAACTATTCATGGTTGGAGGATTATTTTGTTCTTGCTATTGTTGTTCTTACTCCCCAAGTGATGCGAATTTTTACTACAAGTGAATTCAAAATCTCCATGGCAACAATTTCTAAAGAACTATTTTTTTTCTCCTGCTAAGTTGCAGAGAAACTTTTCTTGTGAGATCTTGGGGATGAGAGTGGGCAGGGACAGGTTTAGCTTCTGGTTCACACTTACCCTGAGGTTATAGTCTGTTGGGGCCTCAGAATTTCTAAACCCCACTGCCCCCTTTTTTATGGTATCCCAAGCTGTGACTCCACACACAGTTCCTCACAAGGTCATCAGACCTGAAACTCAAGACAGCCTAGTTCTAACAAGACACCCTTGGCACAAAAGCAGCTGTAACACTCAGCCTATTTGTCAAAGTTCTTAGAATTTGAATTTGCCCTTCGACGTTTTTGTTATAACCCTCAAAACTTTATAATCATTCTTTTTTAACTTAACTGGAAAAGTTGTGTATTATAATAGCCAACCATGCAAATGCTGACGTCAATGATACCTGACCACATATTCCAACTTTGCAGTTTACTAGTGGTGAGATTTGGGCAAATCACTTCCCCTCTCCCAGCCACAATTTACTTCTCTGTAAAATGTAGACACTAGTGCTACTGAGATGATTAAATGGGAGTGTGGGTTTAAGACATGAAGCACAGCACCTGACACAAGATTCATGAGTTCAAATGTTTTAAATTGCCTGGTACAGGAAACCCTGACTCGGCTGTCAAAGTAGGGAAGTTTTACTTCACTCACACGTCACAAAGTAAATTTTGTCAGTGTTTCAAGGACATTCTCAGTGATTGGGGTCTTTCTATCGACCTTCCCTGCTCTTCTCAGGCATGTTGGCGTTTTTCCCCTCTGTGCTCTCCAGATGGCATTAACATCTTCAGCCATTTTTTCTTCATGGTAAGGTCCAAAAGGCCTTAAGAATTCTCTTTCTTCTCTCAGAAACTTTCCCAGCCAACTTTCCTTATAAACCAAAATGCCCACTTCCAAATCAATCATTGGCAAATGGTATAGGACATAATGGTTGTCTTAAACCAGTCATGATTCTGGGGTTAGGAATGATGTTCTTCCATGTGAGCCCTTGGCTGCTATAAAAAGAGTTAATAGCTGAAGGAAATTGGACTTTTGTTTGAAAGAAAAGGGGGAAATTGGCTGTGAGTAGAAATAAAGTCTTTTAAAGTTTTTATTACTGGTCTTCATCATCATTATTATTATTCAATACATTAACTGATAAAATGTATTCCACAGGGAAGCCAAAGTTAGACCCTGAAATACACAGTTAGAAATTTTCTTATATGTGTATACTAATTCATTAATCTGGACCCTTTGTGTAGAGTTACAAGATTGATTATTTTTCTAATGAATAAGTCCAGCATCTTGAATTGAACCAACAACAATAAAACCCCTATCTTGCTCACAAGATGAAAGAGCTTATCTACTGACTTATTAAAGTTTGGAAACACAATGCGTAATGATATTTATGGAGTGAGGTGTTTTATCAGTCTAGTATCTCTGCGGAAAGCATTTACTTAGACTGATGTGAATCATTCAAATTCAATCCATTTTGGCTCCTGATGTCCACTCCTTCCTTTTCTAGCTATTCACAAACCACTATTTAAATAATTCATTCCTTTTTTTCCATTTTGGTCAGGTGTTGACATCAAGGACAAAGGTCTCAAGGTTACAATTACAGGTCCTGTTTCCTTCATCTCTTTGAATATTATAACTTTCTTCAGCCTTCTACATCCTTTTCATGATTCCTGACAGATTAGAAATATTACCAATTATAAAGATTATAAACATCCATATTGTAAGAGTGCAGATAACATTTGGAGCAATTCACTATGTGCTAGGCTTGTACTAAGAACTTTATTTATTTATTTATTTTTAAAGATTTTATTTATTTATTCGACAGAGATAGAGACAACCAGTGAGAGAGGGAACACAAGCAGGGGGAGCGGGAGAGGAAGAAGCAGGCTCATAGCGGAGGAGCCTGATGTGGGGCTCGATCCCATAANTGTGGGACTCGATCCCATAATGCTGGGATCACGCCCTGAGCCGAACGCAGAGGCTTAACCGCTGTGCCACCCAGGTGCCCCTGTACTAAGAACTTTAAACAATATTAAGTCCTCTAATCATCATAGAAACTCTGTGAATTTGATACTAAGGCATAGAGAAAACAAGTTACTTGCTCCAGATAAAAGCATCCTGAATCTGGAGCCCACGCTCTGGGCTACTGTGCAATAATGTAATATAGCAGGTGGTCCCTTCAGTTATACACAAGCCTCGTTGAGAATAATTCAATATATGGCCATTTTAATCTGAATTCTCCTGAAGATCATACCAGGTTTCTACCATATTGTTCGATTACTTTTATTGCCTTCTTTTACCTGCCTAGCATCTCAATCTTAATTGGATTGGTAAATATTTATTTAATATCTTATTAATATAATTGCTTCTATTGATGCCATACTTTCATGTTTGAGATCTCCTTAGAGCTATAAATTATATCACTGTTTCCTAATCCTATACTAGTGTATTAGATCTTACTTTTGAAGAAACAATCCAGAGCACCTGCGTGGCTCCGATGGTTGAGCATACAACTCTTGATTTCACCTCAGGTCATGATCTCCGGGATCCTGAGATCAAGCCCCACGTCAGGATCCCTGCTCAGCGGGGAGTCTGCTTCAGAGTCTCTCTCTCCCTCCCTGTTCACTCACTCTCTCTCTAAAATAAATAAATGAATCTTTGAAAAAATTCATAAAACCTTCACATCAAGAAATACTGGCAAATGTCCATAAAATATATCTGAAGACTTACAAAACTATACTATAAGTAACCAAAATGTTGTAGTAATCAAAGTGAACATTTTCAACCTTATTTTTAGAACACATCTATATGCAAAACAGGACATATTTAATTACACTCCCTATGTTTGCTGGCTCTAAGGGGGAAAATTTGAATATCGACGAGTAAAATTTTCTGTTAAATTCACACACATTTTAAAGACTTGAATAATTTTGTAGGATTACAAATTTTGCTCTAGGCAATTAATTGAAACTATCCCCGTCACTTTTTTTTCTAAAATCTAAAGCATCTTTCATATATAATGCATTGCATCCTTGTAGTCATTTCTCAGTACAGCTGTGGTTTTCATCGTCAATTGGTGGCAGGGAGCTGTATCATGTGTCCAAGTCATCATTTGTATTCTGTCTGCAGCTTTTTCTTTTCTAAACACAGGACATTTTTGTATTCCCACCTGGATGTCAGTACACAGTTGTACTTCCTCCTTACTTTCTGATTTTATGTAACTGCTTCTTAGTTCATCATTATAAGACATACTATACCAATATCCAAATACAACAATGTTAACAAATCCAGACTGAGCCTCGGATTTCATAGGCATTAATATAAATACTTTTAACAGGGGATGAATAACATACTACACAAAACTCTCAAGTTTTCTGTCCTTCCAATTATTCTTTATCTTCCCCCTCTTTTACTGAATGTCCTGAGTTTTCTGACCCTATCAGGAGAAGATTCTGTCTGGTTCTTAAAATGGTGGTGGGTGTATAGACATCTTTGAAAACTTAGTTAGCTACGCACCATCTCACTAAAAAAACCCAAAATGTACATACGTACATACGTACATACGTACACACACACACCCTAAACGGAAAAAATCACCTACATATGTTTCTATCACTCATTCACAGTACAAGTACTGTTTTCTCACCCACTAACAAGGAATTTAGATTAGGTGACTTCTAGTTTGGCAAGCTATGAAAAGAAAAAAAGAAACTTCTCATTACATAAAGTTCCCACACTAGGAAGTATGAGGCATTGCAATCACTTTACTTTTATCTGGGACTTTGAGAAAACTGATGAAGAAAGTATTTCCATCTGAGGAAATAATAAGTGATGCCACTGATAATTAAATCACAAGATTTTGTTTTCCTTTCCTCACTTTCCCCCCCAGTAGAAAGCACAATGACCCCATCATGGGTATATTTTGTTTTGAGTTGGTGGCCTTATTACTAGACCAATAAAAAAAGGAATATTAATTATGGAGAAAATATTTTCTCTTTCCTGTGCCAATCTTAACACTTCTTCTATTTGCATTTATTTTGAAATCAACAACTACAGTAAATTCATCATGGAAGTCAATGTCACATGAACAGTCCAAGATGTGGCTTACAAGCTTAACTGATCTGATTTTCTTGATTTGGAGTGGAATCTTTTCCTACATTCACCTTATTGTTCTCTGATGACTTAAATTAAGACAGTTCATGAAAAGCTACAGCCTTTTACATGCATTGCTACCAAGTTTTTTTTCAAATGCCACCTCACTTTTCTTGGTGGTAGAGTATATCTCAAGGTTTGATGCATCCCCAATCTCTGATTAAATATTTGTTTGTAGAAGAGAAGGAAATGGTGTGGCTAGAGTCTGACAGTATCATAAGAATCTCAAAAATGAGCATTCAAAAACAAGTAAGATGTAGGGAAAGAGGTTAGAGAGGGAATGGGATCACTGACAAACTACTAGAGCTGCGAGTACAATGGTGACCGAAATCTAACCCAGTCCCTGACTTCATGGAGCTCACAGTCAACTTGGGTAAAACACATTAGTCAAATAGTCATACAACAAACATGAGGTCTTAAAAGTTTGTAAAGGGGGAGCTTCACTGGTCTGAGAGGCCAGAGAAGGCTTTTCAGAGGAAGTGATACTTGAAATCCAATGGATGAGTGCAAGTTAAGTGGGCAACGGAACTGGGGTCTTCCCTATTTCCAAGCAGCAGGAAGAGCTTGTAGCTGCAGGAGACACAGCTCATTTGAGCAAACGAAGAAAGTCCATTATTATTAGAACAGAGAAGAAAGAGAGAGTGGTTGAGGTAAAGTTTGGGGGGGAAAAAGACAGGGTAAGACCACAAAAAGCCTTATAGATCAGGATAAAAATTTTGGTCCTGAACCTGAAAGCAATTATGAAGAGATAAAGGGCTTTATTCAAAGTGATGACATTAACAGATTTATATTTTCATTTTCATTTATAAGATTGTTCTGGCTGCAGTTTGGAGCTCTATTCTGCTTACTTCTTGTCTCTATGCCCTTTTCGGAGCCCGGAATTGTTGCAGAGTATAAAAGCAAATTATTCCTTCATCACACTGAATACATCAGAGTACATGGTGACTTGTTTTCACATCTATATCCAATTTAAGGTATTTATTCCCAACTTTCATATCCAAAGATGTTTAAATTACCATAGGTAATGTCGGCTAAAGAAAGGCAAAACCGAAAGCCAGAAAATAAATGTATTCATTTATTCAGGGTTTTAGGGATTATAATCCAGGAGGTGAAAAGTAGACCAAAATCAAAAGTGTGCTCCAAATCACAGGCAAGAGGCAGGTGTTTTTAAAGACAAAAACCACAGGCTTACACAAGTGTTTTGAAAGAATTATGATAGGTGCTGTTAAGATTAAATTGACTAATACATGATTAGTTGTTTAGCTAACAGGGTTTTGTTATCTCTATTTCAGTCAAGGGCCAAGGATGCTTTCTAGGATGTGGTGGGTTGCAGTTGGCAAAAGTCAAAAGTCCAAATTCCATCTGGATGCATGAGTTACATTTCCTTTATGGCCTCCTGACTCCATTCTAAAAATGACTCTACTAGCCATGCTTATAATCCTTTTGAATCTTTTTTCACAAGACAGTTTTGTCTGCAGTCATAACATCACATATGTCTCAACTGGCAAGCTTCTCTTGGTGGTGTCTGCCTCTGAAATTTATTAAATGAAATCTGCATTTTATTCTAAAGAGCAATAATAATGCAAACCCATGTCTTAAAAGTTGGAGTGCTTGATGTGGGGTTCAAATCCTTCTCTCCTCAGGAAGAAGCTCTGGTTTTGAATTCTCTTAGTTGTGGGTCACAGCACTGGAGAAAGGGGACTTATGAGAAGATTGTATCCCAGTCTCTCCTACTTACGTTTCTTCTCATTTACCTAGTTTGAAGTCATCACTCAGCCAGGCTTTAAGGTTTTTTTTAAGAGGAATTGTTCCATATATAGCTGTAAACTCAGTGTGTCTGGGAGGAGGTAAGCTCAGGATATTCCCATGTCATCATCTGAACCAGAACCTGTTGCACTATCAGAAACTTCTTCCTTTGTAGCTGATCCATTTTTCTTCTGCCCATTCCTGGTCCTCTCTGACTAATGCCAAAGCTGATCCTTCCGCCATTTTGGCTCAGTTGGCTTGGAATGTCTCATCCTGCTCTTAAAATTTTCACGTGGAAGAATCCTGGTGTTTTTCTAACACAATTACAATTTCAAGCTTCGCCTTAATCTACAAATTTCAGATGCATTTACCATAGTCAGAAAGTCTGGCCTTTAATATTTGTATATGTTCATTTCTACTCAAAAGCTAGGATAGGGGCACCTGGGTGGCACAGCGGTTAAGCCTCTGCCTTCGGCTCAGGGTGTGATACCGGCGTTATGGGATCGAGCCCCACATCAGGCTCCTCTGCTATGAGCCTGCCTCTTCCTCTCCCACTCCCCCTGCTTGTTCCCTCTCTCGCTGGCTGTCTCTATCTCTGTCGAATAAATAAATAAAATCTTTAAAAAAAAAAAAGCTGGGATAAACGATCATCTCTGGAGCTGCTTCCATTGAAAGTAGTCATCTCCTGAGTCAGCTCCCATTGAGGCAACCGATTCCTTGTTNGATAAACGATCATCTCTGGAGCTGCTTCCATTGAAAGTAGTCATCTCCTGAGTCAGCTCCCATTGAGGCAACCGATTCCTTGTTCACCAACCATGGGATCTCAGTAGCAATCCCTGGCCTTAAGACGAAAGCAGTGTCTTCTACAATTTTCTTCTTTAGTTTTGCAAACATTTTTGCTGTGTGGCTATCCTGTACTAATGACATGCTCTTGAACCAACCACAGTCTACCTTCTCTACCAGTTTGGACTGTGATATCCTCTACAAATAGGGCTGAACCCAGCCTGACTCTCCCCTGCTTACCCTCCTTTCTGCCAGGTGCTTTAAGACATGTACAGAGGTTTTTTTGTGGTTGTAAATGATCATACTTGACTCCTCTCCCCCTTGACTCCCCTCCCCCTTTCCCTGTCACATAGCCTTCCATGTCTTATTTAAAGAAATACTGGTGGTGAAAAAAAATTATATACAAAAGTTCCAGTCAATAACCAGATATGTATAGTAATATAAAATATTATTGCTATGACATTTGCACTTTTCTCTGAGATGTGTCTTAAAGCATGAAAATAAGAAATAACTAAATATTATCCTATGCGCAGTAACATACTTAAGATTTTCTTCTGAGAGGAACATGATTTGTCTGCTTAAGGCACCAATTCAAAGCTTTATATCATACTTTTAATATGAACATTATCTAGTTTTCAACTCCTCTGAGCTATCTTATTTCATTAATCCATTATCATTTTTTTTCAGAAATCTTGATAAAGGAAAAGCTGAAATTGTATAATTTATATGACTAGGAAATTAATCAATAAGCTAAGGAAATATGCCACCAAAACACAGTTAATTCTAGAGCACTTTTTTTTTTTACTGGTCTTCTTATAAACAGAAGGCATTTAAGGTAAATGAAAGTACCAACCATCCTGCCTGGATGAGTGTTGCCAGTCTGTCATATATCTACATCCCCTGATGCCATTTGTCATTTCTCCTCTCAATTTGTAGAAGTTCTCAAAATACAAAAATACTTTCTAAGATTAGTAACATTAATATGGTGAAACAGCAACACCATTTTCAAGTGTTGTTTTCTACTGCTCTTGGTTGGTAAAACTAGCTCCATGCTTCCACCCAGTGGGATTACTTCACAAAAAGATTAAAGAAAGAAGAGGACAAAGAGAAGGAAGGGAAAAGAGAAGAATAATAGGAGGAGAGGAAGGGGGAGAAAAAGCAAAAACACTTTTTCCTTTCTGATCCCATAGCAGGAAAATGTGGGTGTCTAATGTTACCTTTGACCCCAATGCCATTTTTCCAAGGATGTCCTCTGTTGAGCTACACTCAAAAGTGCCTCACCTCTGTTTAACAAAATATGATCTTGCTATGGCATGAAGCATAATAAAAATATATAATTAACAATAATAGTCCAATAATGCATTTAACAATATTTCATTCTAATTTAATAATCTAGAAAAGAATACATTTGAAGCTCCAACTTAATATTGCTTGAAAATGTTTAAAATGAAGCCCTTTTATTGCCTTGATATTTTAAAATTCCTTTCAGAAGCATTATTTTAAATGGACACAGAAGTATTTTATGTGGGAAGATATGTAAAGGAGAGCAATTTGTATCATTTTTCCCATTAGAAGAAATTTAAATGAATTTCCAGAATTGGTAAATCTTTACATACCACTGATTCATTCATTCAACAAATATTCATAGAGCTTCTACCAGGTGTTGCAAACTGGGGGTATAAAGATGATGAAAAAGAAATGTCCTGCCCTCACAGTTTCCTTTCTTGTGAGGAGACAGTCAATAACCATACAAACAAACAATGAATATAATCTCAGGTAGTGATAAACAGTTCAAGAAAATTATAGCATGTTAAGGAAATATTGTAAGTTAGCCATGAAAGGTTTGGGGAAGTGATATCTCAACAAAAAACAAATGGTACAAAGACATAGAATGATGTTGAAGAACATTCCAGAATGCCAAAATACAAAGGGAAAGGACTCATAGGTGGGCATGGATTCAAATAACATCACAATAGTAAGTTTCGCTTTTGTCAAATAAGCACCCAAGACCCAAAAATTATAAAACATTTTGAAGGCAGCCCTACAGTTGGTTCTGTTTAATCAAAAACTGAGAACTATCTATATTCTCCTGAAAAAGCAAACAGCAAAACTTAGTTTTATTTCAATCACTGTGAGGTGGTCATGAATTTTCAAGGCCATATTCCTGAATTTGCAAATTAGATTTTTTGTTTCTCTATAACTCAACTTCTTCTCCATTTTGAATCAACATTTCACCGATGGAAAAAACATGATAATTCAATATCAAATGAGTGAAGTTATTTCAGACCTTCTCCTTCAGTGACAGAGATTCCAGAAGGCTTACACAACACACGACATGGAAGTAGGAGGCTGGAGGTAGAGGTAGGAAATAGGAATCTGTTTTATTTTCTCATCTATTAAAGTTCAAAATCCTGCTGTGTCTACTGATATGTTCTTTTCACTATACTGGCAACTGCTGAGGGATTCTGCCTTCTCAGTGAGTCAACAACCACATAAGCCAAGCTGTGTTCTGCTCTGGACTGCTGTCATCACCACAAGATCCTCTAGGTCTTCATCTTTCTCAGCCACAAAAGAAAACAATGACTGCTTCCCATATCGCATGAGGGGATGTGTAGACCAAAGATGCATCCCCAAATCTCCTTTCAAAGAAGGGCTTGGGGCCCAGCTGTAGGGAGTGTGGTTAGCAGACCACCTCTCCCTGCCAGCCACTTCTTGGTCTGCCCACCAGCAGTGATCTGTCTTGCCTGTGCTCACACACATTGATGGGTGGCTCACACCAATGACAGAGCAAGGTCAGGACCCACAGACCAGCCATTTCAACCAAGCCAGGAAACTCTGATTGACAATTCTTGTTCCAAAGTTTCCCTTGGGGTTGGTCAAGGCTGTATCACACCTAGACTTCTGTCCTGTCCTGTTTCTTTCCCCTTCCCTTCAAAGATATTAAACCCCTAAAAAACATCTTGTAAACTCTGCCTCAGATCTGCTTCTGGAGAACTTCACTTCTGTAAAAAGACTTACTTCAATTTAATGAGCCTACTACACACTCTTCTGTCCAGGCATCTGATACAGTTGTGCCTGTTCTATTTTCTCACATCATGGATATCAGAGGGATGTGCCATTCTGCCACCCAGGCAACCAGGTGGTAGATGAATCACAAGTCCCCACTAATCTCCCATCTCCAAACCCAGTGGGGTGGAGGGTTCAAGTTTTTACCACACAGCTTGGAACTAACCCCAGAATGAGATGCAAAGCATTAGGTTCCTTGTCAGTGGCCCAAGTCATTCATTCTCCTACATTGCTGTCTTCTCCAACTCTTCTCTCACCTTTGTACTGCAGCTATAAAAACTGATTTAGCAAGTGTTCTCCCACAATGTAGTCTGATGTCTGGATCATGGCTTTTTGTCTAATTTAAAACTAAAAATTCATACCATTTTTTTCCGTATTCCAGGGAAAACTTACAACTCCCCCCCAAAAAAATGATGGATGAATCATGTTTAGCACCCTGGACTAAAGAGAAGGGGGAAGGTCACAGAGTAAAAGTAAATTTAAAAAATAAATAAATAAATACAAAAAATCCATCTGTTTCTTTTTTTCAAAGATATTATTTATTTGAGAGAGAGTGGGAATGAGAGTACAAGCTGGGGAAGCAGCAGAGGGAGAGGGAGAAGCAGACTCCCCACTGAGCAGGGATCCCCCCCCCCATGTGGGGCTCGGTGTCAGTACCCAAGATCATAACCTGAGCTGAAGGCAGCCACTTAACTGACTAAGCCACCCAGGTGCCCCAAAACAGCATATATTTCAAATGAGATCTGACCCCCATCTCTTTGGGATAGGCACACGACCCACATATGATCAGTCTAAGCCCTTCCCTAGGATTTTTAGTAACTGGAACGGGAGATGAGATAAACAGTTTTTACTACCTAATGAGTAAATTGCAAGGAACCCTAGAAATTGCTAGGTGTCGTGTGCACCCCTATCCTGCCCCTATACAAAAAAAAGCTCATCTGTGTGCCAAAATACAGAGAAGACCAAGATGACAGATTTAAGAGATCAAACAAAACCATCTTGATGGCTTTCAGGCCCCTGACTCAGTACCTCTGGACCCCAGAATTGTCCTCATTCTTCACTTCCTGAAGCTGATGTTTTACTCTGCCTTGAACTGTGAAAACTCTACCAGAATCCTTCCAATATTGTTTTTCCATAAGCTGATGTAACTTGGGGTTCATTTTATGCAAATAATATGCTTTACAAAACTACATTGGAACACTTAACTGCCTATTGAGGACCTCTGGCCTATGAATTGTACCCACAATTACCCAAGGGTTATAGTTGCCATTCTATCAACACATGTGTGCACATACACAAATACACACAGAGGCTTCTGGGCCAAGGAATTATCTGAATGGCAATTTAATCAACTTAATATACTCATGTATTCCCAACTCAGAAAACCATTTTATCATGTTTATCCTAAGCTATTTGTAACAGTATCATTTGTATATAAGATCTGAGCAAGATGTGCTTTGATTGTCCTAGTGTTGAGTATTATATCTACTTCCTTAAGGGAGTCCAAACATTCCTGAAAAAAATCAGTATTATAGCAATGCACTTAAGCAATGAAAACTTTCAACGATTCCAAAGATCTCTGGTTCTTATTGGTTCTATTACCCAATCCTTGACATCACCCAGTCCTTTGCACATATCTCCTGAAAAAGATTGCCTAATTTTAGTGATTCCTGATGGCATAATATATCCTCCAGAGTCTGTATTTCAAATTTCACTTTAAAAATTTTTTCAGCTGCCTGTGATTGATATTGATGGACCTAAATGATCACCGCTGCCTTGGAAGCCCAGAAGAACTCTAAATGTTGGCACTTTGCCCTGTTCATGTAATTCTAAAGGAGCTCAGCCCAACGGAGTACAGCTATTCACTCCATGTGGGTAATGAAACCTCAAGAACCACATTTAATGTGGGATGTCTTTACTTGGAGGGTGGGGATATATCACAAAATAACAAATGCAACCAACTGCCACAGCTTAAAACAACTCTGTACAATTACACAGTTAAGTGGTGACAAAAATAGTAATTGCTGTTCTTTGTGTATCTCAACTCTAAGATCATAAATAAGCCTAGAAATCTAACCTAAAACCTAAATATCTAAGCCAGATATCTAATCTAAAAGCAAGAGTATCTGAAGTGCTGGAACTGGTAATCCCTAAAAAGGGATCCCTAAAAAGCCCTATTTTTGAATAAGAAATTCATCACCATTCAGCCTACCTTGAATTTCATCTTCCTCACCTGATAATGGTACAAACTGGTCTAATTGCCCATCTGACTTATTGATATTCACATTCACTCCTATTTGTATCCCTAAACATACTCCATTATTGGTATCCTTCTATATGTGCATTTTTGTGGATATGTTTCTTCCATGAGGGCCCATGCACATCTACCTTGGTTGTGCCCCAGAATTACCTGGAGCCATACTCTCCACAATGTCTCTCTGGACTTTTATTTACCCTTATTTGCCATCTGGTAACTCAACTGGTCCTAAGTGTGATGTCTATGCTGGAGAAAAGACTACTCTGAAAAACTCTAACATGTTTCCCACTCTTCATGCCAATATACATGGCACAACCATAGGGGAATGTATGGTTACCCTAATCACCTTTGTGCCAGTCTTGTCATCATGGACTCTAAACAAAATGGATTGTTTAATATATGGCTTAAAAGGGGCGCCTGGGTGGCTCAGTTGTTAAGTGTCTGCCTTCGGTTCAGGGCATGATCCTGGCATTATGGGATCGAGCCCCACATCAGGCTCCTCTGCTGGGAGCCTGCTTCTTCCTCTCCCACTCCCCCTGCTTGTGTTCCCTCTCTCTCTGGCTGTCTCTCTCTCTGTCAAATAAATAAATAAAATCTTTAAAAATTATATGGCTTAAAAGTAACCATCATAGTCAAAATGTTCTCCATTTTCTATGATAGATCTGAATACAGAGCCTCACAAAGTAGACAATTAAGGTTACAGAACGTGGTCATTTTCTACTTCTGAAAGGCTCTCATAAATAACCCCAAATTAAAGTTTCCCTATAACATCACAATGCTTATAATTACTACCCAGTACTAGACACATAAATGATGGCTATTAAAAATGGTAATTATAACCATAGCAATTTTAATTTGAAATACTCTGGTGGGGTGCATGGTTGGCTCAGCCAGTTAAGCTTCTGCCTTTGGCTCAGGTCATGATCCCAGGGTCCTGGGATCGAGCCCCACATTGGGCTCCCTGCTCAGCATGGAGCCTGCTTCTCCCTCTCCCTCTGCTGCTCCCCCTGCTTGTGCTCTCTCACTTGCTCTTTCTCTCAAATAAATAAAATAATAAAATAAAATAAAAACTGTAAATATTTACTAACTGCTTACAATACGATAGCATGCTATGATATAGAGAATCAATAGTGAGGGAATAATTTGGGTACCTACTATCATGGAACTTAGAGACTGGCAAAAATGACTAATAAATTACTAAGTATAAATAAACATGATTTTTCTGACACAACAAAGAAAATAGAAAGTACAGGATGCTATAGGAGCATGTAATGGGAATGCATATTGGACTGGGGTGGGGTGAGGAAGTACCAAGAGAAGCTCCCTACAAAAAGTAATGCTTAAATTGAAGCTTAAAAATTAAACAATCATCAAAGGAGTTGGGGTGAAGGGGAGAGGTAGGAAAAAATTTGAGCTCCAAGCAGAGGAATCAGAATAATAAAAAGGCTGGGGGTGAAAAAAAAATGACAAACTTGAAGAAATTAGTGAAGTTCATTCTAGCTGAACAAAAAAGCCATATGAGAAGGAGAGAACTGGTTTGGGGTGCCTGGGTGGCTCAGTCAGTTAGGTGTCTGCCTTCAGCTCAGGTCAAGATCCCAGGGTCCTGAGATCAAACCTCCTGTCAGGCTCCCTGCCCCTCTGCCCCTTCCCCTTGTTCATGCTCTCTCTCTCTCCCTCTCAAATAAATAAATAAAATCATTTTTAAAAAGGAGAGAACCAGATGGGCAAATAAGGACAGATAATGAGAATTTGTGAAAGACATGCTAAGAGAATTAGAATTTATCCCAAGAGCAATGGAAAATCACTAAAGGGTTTTTATGCAAAGGTATATTAAGATTTGTGATTTAGAAGGAAAATAAGAACACAGGACATTCCTCATCACTGCCATAACAAACTCTACTGCTTTATGAATCCACCTCTTTTGCCCATGAATGCAGATCCATTTCTTGCAATATGCTGAACTAGAAATTCTCAAAGCCCTCAAACTACAAAACTCCTAAGTACACACTAAGTAAATATAAGAAATATATATATTTTTAAATACAGCATAGGTTTAGAAGTAACATTTCAAGGAAATCTGAAAAAAAAAGATGAAGATTATTCAAAAGTGAAGAGTGAACTGAAATCCAGAACTGGAAACACCAAGTTGCTGGTATACATGGGTGGAGTGTAATGCTGCTTTTACCAAGAGCCTTATGGATTTCCTCCTTCGAGCCCTTGCCTCTGCTCCATAAAACTAAAATCCTCAGAGGAGGCATCTCCACATGAAATGATAAGCTGTAAAAATGCACCCATCTCCCACCAGAGAAAAATGTAAAGATAGGATACTGTGGCTCCACAATAGGGTGGAAAACAAACCTTTGCCAATAATTTGTAACCACAGGCCTGGCCTCAGCCAAATTTGGTGTTTGAATTCCCACTGGTTGCTGGGTCCAAATCTCCAAAGCTTAGAAATTAATATAAAATGTTGTCTGAAAGCTGGTTAATTTTTAAGATTCTTGGTAGAACTAAATATAAAATCATTCCTAAAGGATACACCTTAAATCCCATTAACAGAAGATAGCCTACTGAGGATAAGCAATCCAAAATTAGAAAGCACAGAAGGAAACCACCACTGAGAGCAAGAATCAGCAGGTACTATAAACAGCAGGTCAGATACCTAAGACTTCAGATAATGTAACAATCTCAAAGAAAATACTAAATATACTTAAATGCTTAAATATGTAAATAAGGGATTAGACAACACTGAACTAAAAATATCAGAAAAAATGCAGGCAGATTTGGAAAATAATTAAACAATTTCTAGAAATTAAAAATGTAATAAAGAGTAAAAACAGAAAATTAATTGAAGCTGAAAACATGATTAGTAAATTGTTAGTGCTGAGAAAATTACCAAGAAAACAATGACCATATGCAAGAACAATGATTAATACAGGGGACATAAAATCAAGGTGAAACAAAAAATATTTGATCATAATAACACAGAAACATGCTGGGAGTTATTAAAGAGGGAATAGTCTAGATAAGTTATATTTTTGGGGAAGAAAGCAGAAATTCTGATTTCTTTAAACTTTGTTAAATATATATGTTAAAATTTTAAGGGTAACACTTGCAAGAAAATAGACAATCTCCCTGAAGTGGAAATACATAATTTTCAAAGGAATAGATTAAAAGCAAAATAGATTTTAGCAATCCAATAGAATACATATGAAGGAAAATGTAACCATAGGAAATACAGCACAAAATCAAATGATGGAAATAAACATTAACAATAATTGCAATAAATATAAATGTAATTTTTAAATACCTAAAACATATGGACACCAAACAACTGCAGACAAAAGGCTAGAAAAGAGACAGCAAATACTATCAAATACTAATCACAAAATGCTGATCAAAAGAAAGCTGGCATAAGACAAAACAGGATTTATGGACAAAAAAAAACATATAAAAGTATTGTTATGCAAAAAAGAGTGAATGAATGATAAAAAGAAAGATTCACCAGGAAGGCATTATAATTATAAACTAAACATGTATGTACCTAATAACATAACTCTAGATCATTCTAATTGTCACAACAAACTTAAAAACTCCGTGCTATTATTATGCATATTCTACAATGGAAAAACTTGGACACAAAGAGGTAAGTAATTGGCCTAGAATCACACATCTCGTACATTATAAAGCTGAGAAATACCCATTTATACCACAGTCACTCGAGATTCAAAGGGTCACAAAAGTACAGTTGAAACAGAGAGCTGAAAACAGCTCTATTTTATAACAAAAGCAGCAAACTCTCTATTGATATTTTAAATGAAAAGGAGAAAATTAACATATGCTTCCTGATATCCAGCTGCTAGCTGACTTGAAAGGATTAGTGAAGTCCTTCCTCTGCACCTACAGCAATTATCTACAATTCTCCTCTGGCACTTTAATGTTGCCTCATTTGATTAATCTCCTTAAATACATTATAAAGTCTTTGAGTTCAGAAGTCATGGCTTAGAATTGTTCGTTGCATCCAAAGCAGCTCTGAGTACATACTATACACAATATATATATAAATCTTCCATTCCATGTCTGTCAAGCAGCAGTCAATAAAAGCTAGTTCCCTGAACTTCAGAATGGGTGGTAGGAATAAGTTTAGGAGTCAGGCAAACAGGTTTGAATACCTGCTTCTGCTACTTCTTAGCTATGTGACCAAAGTCAATTTTCTCAATTTCTCTGGGATGTGATTATCCCATCAGTTACCAGTCCTACAGTAATACACACCTTATTGCTGTATGCTTTAAGTGAGACTAGTGTATGAATATGACACATAGTAGGTGCTCAATAACATTAGTTATGCTTTGCTTCCATTAGATGACTGATTTTATATGGTCTTGAGCCTAGAGTTTTATGTTTTATGTTTGTCAGGGTTCTCCAGAGAAACAGAACCAGTGGAGGCTGAGAAGTGCCACAATCTGCCCTACATACACTGGAGATATAGGAAAGCCAGCCTTGTAGTTTAAAGGTGGAGAGCCAGAGAGTAGATTATGGATTCCAGGTCTGAGGTCTCAGAGCCAGGAGCACCAAGGACAGGTGAAGATTGATGTTCCAGTTCAACAGTCAGGCAGACAAAAGACTGAATTCATCCTTCCTCTGTCTTTTTACTCAGTAGGGCCTTCAGTGGATTGGATGATGCTCACCCACGTTGGGAAGGCCATCTGCCTCATTCAGTTCACCAACTCAAACACTAATCTCCTAGAAACACTTTCATTGACACCCAGAAATAATGTTTAAACAGCTATCTGGGCATACTGAGGCCTAGTCATGTTGACACATAAAATTAACTATCACAAGTTTATTACAGACATCAGATCCAGAGTCAACAAAAGTATTGTTCTTAAATTTTTTAGAGTACAAAATGTAAAACATAGAGCTCATCGACAGTATGGTCTCAGGAGTAGTTCATTAACACCAACACAACTTTCTGAAACACAATTTAAATGGATAGGATCTAAATTCAGAATGGATAAAAATAGTTATTGTGGCCATGACCTTTTAGCAACTTGAAGCTACTTAGACAATAATACGCAGCTCAGACAGAGAACAAGTACTTTAAAAAATTTTAGAGGAAAAAGATACTAGACAAAGTATAGTATAATGCAGTCAGATGAAAAGTACAGTATCAAAAATAATCTCTTGTGAGCTGCAATCAGGTGTAGGGAGTTTTCTTTGTGTATATATATATATATATATTTAAGATTTTATTTATTTAACAGAAAGAGACAGCCAGCGAGAGAGGGAACACAAGCAGGGGGAGTGGGAGAGGAAGAAGCAGGCTCCCAGCAGAGAAGCCTGATGCGGGGCTCGATCCCAGAATGCTGGGATCATGCCCTGAGCCGAAGGCAGACGCCTAACAACTACACCACCCAGGCGCCCCTGTGCGTGTATATATTTTAATGAGGAACATTAGGCAGACAGTTAATGTAAAAGGTGGGTTGTCCATGCTACACATTCTACAAAAACAACCTGCTTGAATAAGAAAAAAAAATGCACTTTTTTCAATCTGGATTCCTCCAGGTTGGACCTTCCACAGCAAAACCACAGATTTTATTCAGAAAGAATAAACTGTCCTTGTAATGAAAGAGTAGGGTCCTCAGGCACTGAGCCTTCTGAGCTCTGTACCTTTAGTCAGATTCAAAGCCTAAATCCAAATCCAGGATAGAATGTAAATTCCTGTGAAAAATAGAATTTAATCTATTTTATAAAATTTATAAAATTTCTTCGCACTAATGTTCATGTCTGATACATCTTTACCCTGGCATCACAAGCAGGATTGTTGCTTTACTATATTAGCAAGTGAATCTAAAATAGGGGCTAAAAATAAAGCTCTATACTCACACCATTTGAAATTCACATCACGATACAACATTGTATATCAACTATACGCTAAATAAATGAATGAATGAATGAATGAATGAATGAATAAAATGCAAATGAATAAATAAAAACTCATGTTTCAATGAAGGACAGAAATCTTCGAACCTATTATGTCAATTGATTTATCAACCTGTGCAAACATTTCTCTTTGATGTAAATAATTCTATATTTTTCCTGGATTGATCACAGATTCCAATTTTCTCCCTTTATTTATTTTTTTTTATTATATTATGTTAGACAACATACAGTACATCCCTGGTTTTCGATGTAAAGCTCGATGCTTCATTAGTTGCGTATAACACCCAGTGCACCATGCAACACGTGCCCTCCTCACTACCCATCACCAGTCCATACCATTCCCCCACAATTTTCCCTCTTTAAATATACTTCCACCAAAGTAGAAGAGAATACTATTTACTTATGGAACCCCTAGCTCAATGGTATTTGACACACTCTCTCCTAGCACCCAATAACAAGTCATTTTCTGTTCACAACTTGCAGAGGTTGCTATGCAACCATAATGAGAGAAAGGGAAATTTCAAGAAACAGAACATAGGCACGTGAATTAAGGTGTTAGAATAAAATTAGTTGAATGTGTACATGTATGTGTAGGCAAATACTGTATAAATTATCAGACAGTAATGAGCTGAAAGTATAAAGCAGTTTTTCTGTGAGAAGGGGAAAAAGAAGCCAGAAGAAGCAGATTTTCCAGTGAGAAGCTTACAAAGTTCTTTCAGTTAATTAGGCCTATCATTTAATTTGATCACTCAAACTGCAGCATAGGCATGCGGCACAGAGAAAAGAATAGTGGGTGGACAGTTAGCACCTAAATTGGGCAGGCAGCACACACCAGTATAGCTCTTTTTTTCTTCTTCTACTTTGGATAGGAAGAATATAAGAACATATAGAAGGAGAGTTTTGTACTAAATCATGTGTGACAGTCATTGTAATAAGATGGAATACATGGTATTCAGAACCTCACACTTTTGTAAGAATGCAAGCAAAAAGGAAAGATACACTAGAAATATATGTAAACACAGCCTATGTGATCCATAAAGGCAAAAGCACAGAACAGAGGTATTCAAATAGAAGTTTTTTCTCTCTTACTGAAACAGTTTCAACTCCCAATGGCCTTTCTCCTGAAAATCCCCAAAGCTCTGTGTGCTAAAAAGATGTTTTTAAGTCTTTCATACTGGGGAAATAGCAGCACAAATGAGATTGTGTCTCTAAAATCTGCTTGGGCAACCGCACTGCCTTTCTCAACGCCCCGCAGCTAAAGACCACCACAGACACACCTGTAGTTGAGCCTGTTAGGTTCATTCCTCGCGAAGCAAGGGAGAAGATGTGTGGGAACTATCGGCCGTCTCAGGAAGAGGGCGTAGAAGAATCTATGAGAGGATATTGGCTTTGGCTGGGTGCTCTTGAGGAGAGTCTGAGGAAGCAAAGGTTCACTCTAGATGCTTTAAGAAAGCAGGGACAATTCCATGGTTGGATATCTCAACGAATCTTTTCAATATAGATGCCAGGCCTAAGTGAGGCTGGTGTGGTCACTGATGATGAAAGAGCAGTTTCTCATGTCAGCCAGGAGAGGGGGACGTTGGCTATTTTGGGATGGCACAGTGACCTTGTTTGGTGTGTGCCTAAAAAGTAACACTACGGTCCTGTTTTGTCTCGCTCTGTCATGGTCTCAGAATGTCCTCATCTTGTGTTGGTATTTGATGAGATTGTTTATGCCCAACAGGACAACCGCTGGGTATAAGTACCAGGCCAGTCTGATATAACCCTGAGGCCTAGAGCTGTGTCAGGCAGTTCCCCACGGTCAAGAGCTGCTTTTTTTCTTTCTCATTTCTGCTTGTTTGGGGAATAATAGACCTTTCACTTAATTATGAAGTTAAAACGTACGCAACAGACTAGGCTTGAGATCTTCGGTACTATGTTGGATTTACTACTGGATCAAAAGGTTTACTGCCACATCCTGCATGATCTTTCGTTCACATTGTCATGGACCTGTTTTCTCTGGAAATCAACACAGTCTTGTGTCAGTTCAGTAGCTGGGCTGCCCATAAATATAAGAGACAGACACACCTGTACTGATGAAATTACTACAACAGTTGATATTTATGTAGTCCTCCTTATTTGCCAAAGAGCTTTATATCATCATGTCAGTTGTTCCTCACAGACGGGAGACTATGGATGAACTAAAGAAATCAGATGGCTTTCTGAAAAGCATGGACTCGTAGAGCCAAAACATGAAGTCATCTTCTGAACTAAGGATCCAATCTTAAAGTGTTCACCCTTAAATTGGTACAAACCAACACTTAACAGCATGGTGTCTGAGAGAGCAGCTCTGAGACCAGGCCACCTCCATTTATTCCCAACCCTGCCATTTACTGCCTTTGTGACTTTGAGAAAGTCACTTTACCTCTCTGTAACTCAGTTTGCACATCCAGAAAATGGAATATTTCATAGTAACTAGCTCATAGGTTTGTTGCACAGATTAAACAACTCAGTACATAAAAAGGGTTTAGAACAGTGCAGATCTCTCATTACCATTTGTTAAGTTACTCTTGCTTTAGTTAGTTACTCTTATGGGCTGAATTGGGCATCTCTCCCAAATCCCAGTGTGGAAACCTTAACTCCAAATAGAACTATTAGTCAGTTAAGTTAATTCAGTTAAAATGGGGCTCCTTATGTCTCTCTTATCCGATATTCTGAAGTGAGCAGCCTAGGTCAAAATGTTGCCCTGCTCCATGCCCTCATTCAAAAACCTGATCCAGTCTGAATGGGGTCCTTATAAGAAGAGGAAATTTGGACACACAGAGAAACACCAGTGTTGCATGTGCTCAAAGAAAAGAGGATAGAGTGAGAAGGCGGCCACCTGCAAGCCAATAGAGAGGCCTCAGAAGACCAAACCTGCTGACACCCTGATCTTCTAGCCTCCAGAACTTGAGAAAATAAATTTCCATTGTTTAAGCCAATCACTCTGTGGTATTTTGTTATGTCAGCCCTAGAAAATTAAAGGGGCTGAACAATCCCAAAAATTTCAATTGCCATTTCTTAAAATATCAATGAGAACATGAAATAAGTTTTTCCATTGTTTAAAATAGTTAACATCTCGGGACGCCTGGGTGGCACAGCGGTTAAGCGTCTGCCTTCGGCTCAGGGTGTGATCCCGGCGTTATGGGATCAAGCCCCACATCAGGCTCTTCTGCTATGAGCCTGCTTCTTCCTCTCCCACTCCCCCTGCTTGTGTTCCCTCTCTCGCTGGCTGTCTCTATCTCTGTCGAATAAATAAATACAATCTTTAAAAAAAATAAATAAAATAATTGACATCTCTTAGATTTTTTAACTGTTGATTTTTTTAAAGCTTCTCATACAGATCTTTCTTTCTGTCCTCACCATACCATCTCACATACCACTGTATATAAAAGTATACATTTATTACTTCATATATTCTAATTAGTATGTGATACAGTTCACATAGGGAGGATACAGGGAGATCAGTCAAAGAGGATCAGGAAGATGATAAAGCCATAAATAAATCTGTAACTAAGCTAGAAACAAGAGCCAAACCACAACCAGTCACCAGGACTGTTTTGCTTTCAATTTGGAAATTAGCAAGAGCCAGTAAAGAGATTCTTGTTAGTGTCAAGAAAGCCTGTGCTAGAACCAGATCTCTGACTCCCCACAGCCACATAACTTAAGACTCCCAGAAAAGACAAAGACTCTTCTGTCCACTCTGGACATAGACGGTTACTCCATTCAGATCACTGGGAATGCTCAACCAGTTCTGATAACAAAAGTGTTCTTCCACTATTGGGATATCTGAGAAGAGTTACTTCCAAGGAAACCTCTCTACCATGCAGTGTCAACGCCAGGTCACCTTAAACAAGGTCAGCTTCCCCACATGCCTGCAAATCTCTCTTCATCCCTTATGTTTCTTAATATTCTATGTCCCTTCTTCCCTCAAGCTCTGGATTCTGCTTCTATTTCCACTGTACATCCTGGCACCTCACTCCATTATTATTTAGAAAACAAAAATGAACTTGGGGTCAGAGTGGCCAGCTTTGAGAACTGGCTCCTCTATCTAGCAGTTATGTGTAATAGCCTAAGCTAGTTATCCCTTCTATCTCTTAGCTTATTCCTTGTAAAATGAGGAAGTGCTGGCCAGAAAATAAATTAAAAAGAGAAATACATTGTATGGAAAAATATAAAAATAATACTGTTCAGAAAATATACATTAAATATATTATATACAAATATATATATGTAATATCTAGTTTAAAATATACATTTAGAAAAATATACCTTGTATATATTACATTTTAAAAAGCATCAAGTCAATAATTTTATATTTTCATCAGAATCTATATAAATCATCAGGGATAGCAAAAATAAAACAAAGAGAGGAAACAGACCATGGGATACTCTGGATTCTTTTAATCACAAGAGTAAGGGTAACCAACAACACATAAAGAAACTGATCAAGTTGAGTTAAAGGTCTCTTACAGAATTGCAATGTATATATGCCTGGCAAGACACCAACCCCACCCTACTTATAGTAATAGCAATATAAAAAGAAAAAGCACAAGTAAATACAGCAAGCATTAATTAGAGGTAGAGCCACATATTGGCTTAGTATGAAAGAACTGGGGAAGAGTGTGAGATTGTATCACCAAGACTGATGTCATTATGGGGAAGAATATGTGTAATGAGCAAACTTGAACTCATGAATTTGAGAAAGCATCTGAATTTATTCCTCCACGCACTGAATCTAGCCAAATCAATGTGTGTTAGTTAGGCTAGGCTGCTGTAATAAAGAGAATAAACAATAATTGAGTAACTTAAAGAAGATCAAAAATGTACTTCTCTCTTATCTGATAGTCTGAAGTGAGGAGTCTAGGTCAAAAGGTTGCCCTGCTCCATGCAGTCATTCGAAAACCCAGGTTCCTTCCTTCATGTTCCTCCACAATCCCACAATGCCTTGTCTATAGTATAATTAAAGTCAGGTCACTACCATGTTAAGATCATATCTGGCTAATAAGCAGAAGACAGTATGGGGGCACATACCCAGCACTGATTCCAGAAGTGGCATATATCACTTCTATTCATACATGTTTACAGAAAATTTAGTCACATGACCACACCTAATTTGAA
This sequence comes from Ailuropoda melanoleuca, assembly GCF_002007445.2. Classification (NCBI taxonomy): domain Eukaryota; kingdom Metazoa; phylum Chordata; class Mammalia; order Carnivora; family Ursidae; genus Ailuropoda; species Ailuropoda melanoleuca. The sequence continues at coordinate 54,850,550 of NC_048232.1, forward strand.
ACAGACTTAGCTGAGGGATGGGAGGACAGGGGTTGTGGGGTAAGGGGGGTGTCTTTGAGGGGGAAAATGGAGTCTGCCTCAATATCTGATGACAAAATGATGCAAAAATAACTAAAAAGAGGGGTGCCTGGGTGGCTCAGTCAGTTAAGCATCTGCCTTCAGCTCACAGGTCATGATCCCAAGGTCGTGGGATCGAGGTCCTGGGATTGAGCCCCACATCAGGCTCCCTGCTCAGCCCAGAGTCGGCTTCTCTCTCTGACTCTGCCCCTCTCCCTCACTTGTGTTCTCTCGCTCTTACTCACTCTCTCTCTCTCATATAAATAAATAATATCTTAAAAAATAAAAAGAAATAAAAATGGGAATTAAAGATGTATATCTATGTAACTTCGATTTTTAAAAAATTCTATCAGTGCTTCTTTTCTCACTGAATAAAAGAGGGTATAATATAAAAATGTCTAATAGCTAACTCATACAAAAATTCTCAGAATTCCCTAAGAACAATAAAGAGCATATTCAATTATTTAGGGGAAAATGTATAATAAAATGTAAATCGTCACCACATGTTGTTTCGGATATATAATTGAAACAAATTTTGTAATTATCTTTTCTAACCATGTAAAATGTAATTTAAAATCTGTTTCACACAGTTCCAAATCACTTAAATCATGTTATCATTTTACATATTGCAATAGCAGGAATCCAGAACAAAACTTTTCATTTAATAAATTCAGCTCAAGATTATATATTTTTGTGGTTACCTAGGTAATAGTTACCATAGCTCTGGAATGCATAATCAGTTTAACATTATATTCATAATTGGTGCTTCATTATATCTTCAGATCACTATTTTACAGCCACAAGTAAATGCCTTTGCATTGTTTATCTATCAATACAAATACACCTATTTATTCCTTCACGGTCAATATCTCCAGTGCCAACTTAAAATCTGTTCTTCCTTGCCTATTCTCCTCAAGATCAAGAATTTTGTAAAATTTCATAATTGTATATATGCATTTATATTGGTCTTAAAGATGTTAGCAGTATACAACTGAATTTCTATAAAAAAGAAATGTCAAGACATTTCTATGCTAAAATATATACAGAACATATAAACCTCCAAAATATTTTTAATATGATATTCATTTCTATTAATTAGGTCAACTATCATAATCATTCAACCAATCACTCTCTATGTAGGAAAACCAAAAAAACTGACTTTAATTTAAATGTGTAATTCTAGGTCTCTAATTACTGAGCTGTGACTCATTCTGAAGTACTTAAAAGTTTTGGTTGGGGTGGGCATAAATGATTGTCCCTTTTAAGCCCTTTGGTCATTTTAAATCAAGAAGTAGCACTGAACGCCAGAGTAAGCAAGAGCCTAATGCCAAGCTTGCAGATTCCACGTCTGAAACTAGCTACGTGATTTTGAGCAAATTACCTGAAGCTCAGAGCCTCCGTTTTCTCATCTATAAAGGACTTTCAGAGGATCCTTCTCAGTATTAAAGGAGGTATGTGGAAACAATCTAATAATAATAGTATGTATGAGCCCAGAGCAATTACTGTAACTTAACTACCAATTAATTTTTCCTCTACTGGTTTAATTACAGATGCAAAAATGTAAATTGGAATGCTTCTCCAAACAAAAAAATTCATATCATTTATATCGATATATTTAGCCCCTGGCATTGTGAAAATTAATAAAGCGAAACTTCACTAAAATGGAAATGAGGAGTTTGACAGGGGGAGCTCTCACACCCTAGCACTCCTCATCAACAGCAAATTCAGCAGGAAGAGAAAGACCTTGCAGTGTGGATCCGATTTTACTATTCCAGCAGAAGGTAAAAAGGCTTACCTCTCCCCACCTGACCAGAAAATAACCCAGCCAATAAGAGACAGTCACAACTCAGCCAGTCAGAAGCCACTGTACTTTCCAGTTTATTCCAGTGGGCTTTTGTTTATGACAGTCTTCCCATCTTGCGCTCCCCTCTATAAAAGAGTGCTCCTCTCCTTTGTTCCACAGATCAGCCTAGAGTCTTTGCTATAGCTTGCTTGTCCCCAGTTGCAATTCTTTGCTAGTTCAGAATAAATTTTTTTTTTTTTTGCTGGTAAAGTAACTGTCTGTTTTATTTTTAAGGGTAACAGCATCCAAGGTAGAAACTTTTGCATTAGCAAAATTCATCCAACTCTTTCTTACCAAAGCATAGTACTTTGAAATAGTTTAGTACTACCCATCTTCTAAAACCGTAACAATAGAATTTGACGGGCTTGGTGAACTCGCTCAACTATATTTCAGATCTCTCATCTTGTAAGAGAAGGGAAAAAAGAATGTAGTCCAAGGAACATGATGTATTGTGCCTTTTAAAAAATAATCTCTTCTAGGGATAAAATGTAAACATATATACACACCTTTGCATTGCTTCTTTTTTCTCAAGCTTCAATGCCCTTTCCTTAACCTTGCTTTCCAACAAGGCTTTTCATTATTTCACAGTGAAACTGCTTCTGTCAGGGTCAACACTGATTTCCACTTTACCATTTCCAAAAGTCAACACCCAATCCTCATCTTACTTGACTTCTCAGCCACAATTGACATAGTTGATCATAAACCCCCTCCCCCACCCTTTTTTTCCCCCCAAATACTTGTCTTTCCAAGATATTCCCTCTCCTGGTGCTCTTCCTCCCAGTCTGCTCCTTCTCTGTCTCCTTTCCTACCCCCTCCTTTTTATCTCTCTCTTTCTGAATTGTGGAATGCCTTGGGGCTCAATCAAGGGTACACGTCTTTATTTACACTCACTTCGACAGGTGATCTCTTCCAATCTCATGCTCTAAATTTCATCTACACTCTAATGATTCTCCAATTTTATCTCCACTCTACTTCTCCTCTGAGCTTCATGTTGCTCTTCTTAAACTAACCGTTTACATGTCAACTAGGAATCTAATACACTGTTTAATTTATCCGAAGCAACTGTATCTCCCCACTAGGACCAAAAACCTGTTCCTCCCCTCCATTCACACATTTCCTCAGGCCACAAGCCCAGAAGGCATCCTTGACTTCTCTCTTCCTCCTCTCCCACATTCAACTCACTAGAAAGGCAGAGTTTGGATGTATACCTGAATCCTACCTCTTCTCACCATACCACCACTAATATCCTAATACAAATCACAATTTTCCAATGTGACTTTTATAAAAATGTGAATCAGCTCATGGTACTCTTCTCTTCAGAGCCTTCCATGATACACAGAAAATACGTTAAGCATGGCCTTTAGGTTCCTACTAACGCTCCCAACCTATCTTCCCACTCTCATCCCCTACCTCCTTCTGTTAACTCTCTTCACTTCAGTCACACTGGCTTATTTGTCAGGACTTTCTCACTTGCTATCCTATCTCCTGAAATATCCTTATCCCAGATGATCTAATGGAGTGAAGCTAACTTCCAAGTCTCTACCTCAATTATAATCTTATTAAGGGCCTTCCTCACTGTCCTATGTAAAGTAAACTTTTCACATCACTTTCTATTCTTACCCTATTTTCGTCTGCAAAAATTGTGGACAAAAAGATGTTCTTTTCAGACATCCCTTCTGTTGCCCCAAAGTGAGGAATGGAGTTAACTAACAGCCCTCAGATATTAATTCTATCAGGACCTGCCTCATCTTCAAGTACAGGTGATACTCTTCTCTGGAGGACTTCAGTCAATGGCTGAGCAACGTGTCAATACAAGGATCTAGCATTTCTACTGAGAATTCCCTGCTCTGGATTGCCTCACAGATAGTTAGAGATACTGTCAAGCGCAGCATTAATAGCTGACTTCTGCCCAGTCCCTCTTCCTCCTTTTTCCCTTCACTGGTCTTAGTCCCCAGTAAACATTTTCAATCCTACATCTATTTCACTGCCTACTTTCTGGAGGATCCAAGAGACACAGCAAATTATTTCACATATTCATTTATTGCATCTCTCCCTTAGTAGAATTTAAGTTCTATTACGGCAGTGAGTTTGTCTTTTCTACTGTTATATTCTCAATGCCCAGAAAAGAGTCTAGGATAAAGTAGGTACTTGACAACTATTTATGACTAAATAAAGAATAAATGAATTACCTGATGCATAAAAAATATTATAGCACCATTATTAAAATATAAGTAAAAGAGGAAAACATCAACCCAAAATTTTGCCATCCTAATAAATCAAGTCTCTAAATTGTGTTTCTTTTTCTTTAACTATACTCTTACAAAATTATTTAGTTACATAGTTTCAGTCACAGCCTCACAAATACAATTTTTATTCCATTGGTTAATTTTATATTAACACAAGATTTTTCTAGGTTACCACAGAGGTTCAGATTGGGCATTTCTACTGGTGTTTATGTTTTATTTGATATACAACAATTTACTAAATTGTTGAAGTTTTTAAATCAAATTTTTCAGTCTTAGAGGTAACAGCACAGCAAATTTCCATTAAATGTCTGATTTGTTTTTAGCAGGGAACAGAGCTAGATTAGGTATCATTTCAGGAATATTAGGTTGGGAATAGGGAATATGTATTTTTATTATCCTATGAACCCAGTTTGTTATACTTTGCCAAAAACAATGAGAAAGATAACAGAAAAGACTTTATTTTCAATTGGCTTGGCAGAAAGAGTATACGTTAAAGGTAGAATGAACTAAGAGTTTTGCATGACCTCTAAAATTGTCTTTGAACTATCTTTGCATGACCTCTAGATTTGTTATCTATATGGACAGGCAGACTTAGAAATACATCCTCAAGCTCTATGCATAGATGATACAAATACTAATAAAATGTAAACAGATGGTGTAAGTTTTCATACGGATGCAATTTGATATGCCTGGTCAATGGTGTACAAGTTACTTACTTTTAATAGCAAGAAACTTTCTCTTAGTTTAATAATCTAATAATGGTCTCAGAAAACTGACAAGGTAAAAAATTTCTGTTTTATCACATTTTGGTAATACACTGAGTGACATGTGATTTCAAAAGGTATAATCTAGTGATACTTCCTAGTCCGTGCTACATACAAGTGAAGCTTCTTGACATATAGGGTAAGAGCACTGAGGATGCTTAAGTATCTGCCATGAACTATAGGATCAGATCAGTCACTGGAATTATTAAATATAGTTTCACAAACCCCTTAAATACTCACTTGGTCTAGAGCTCTAATTAATTCCTTGGCCTATTTGCAGCAAAGCTTCATAAGGACTTTAGGCTTAACCTGAAGTTCAATTGAAATTATTCCATTAAATATAATCCCGTAATGAAAGCAATGCATGTACTTCATTGTATTTAGCTAGGTTAGACGAAGCTGTGATGACAAAGTCCAAAATTCGGGGGGCTTAACACACTCGAGTTTTTCCTGCTCATATATTGGTGTGGTTCTCTCCCATAAAATTTATTCGGGACTAAGTGCCCTTCCATTTTATGGCTCTATCATTCTCATCCGTCTTGGCAAGCAGCTAAAACAAGAGGAAGGAAATCACGGAAAAGGCCACCCCACTACTATAAAAGCCTCAGACGAGAATGCTACATATTATTTCCATTCATTTTAACCACTTTTTAACCACAAGGAAGTTAGAGATACATAGTCTAAACGTGTTCATGACCACATCTCATTATATAGAAAGAGAGAATGAAAGAAATTTTGGAAGAAAGTTAGAGTCTGTTAAATATTTATATAAAATTAAAACATTATAAAAATACACTTTCAAAAGTAAAAATTCCCCTTAAGAGCAGTCTTCAGAGATAACTATTGTAAAGAGCTTGTTACATATTCCAATTTAACGTATTCATATACTTATATATATTTAAATGAGTCCATAGTGTGCCTAACATATTTCAATTTTAGAACAAAATTTAAAAATTCTTAATATGGCTGACAAGATGCTAAACAGACTACTTGACTTCCTCTCCCCATCTCTCACTGCACACCAGCCACATAATCCTTTCTTCTGTTCTTAGAACATCCCCATTTACATTTTCAGTTTTTTCTGCTTGGAACTTTTTTTTCCCCAGGACTGTTGACTGGTCTCGTTCATATGCAGCTGCAGTCAGCTGGGACCTAATCTAAGATGGCTTCTCCATGTGGTCTCTCCATGTGGCCTCTAATCATTCACTTTTCTAGATTGGACTTCTTTACATCACATTTGCTAAGAAGGAGGAGTGGAAGCTGCAGTATTTCTTAAGGTTTAGTGTGAAAATCCCAGAATGTCACTTCCACTGCATTCCATGCTAAGCCACAGTCCAGCTCACATTCAAGATGAAAAAAAAACAGACTGCCTTACTTGGAGTCTATGCATGTACAATGAAGGGAGGAATTATTGACCACCATATTTGGAAAACATATACCCTAGTGTATAGAAATGCTGGCATAAAAGGTATAAAAAATTTTAGTAAGCACTGCAAAAATGTTTACAAATAGATTCTAACAATACTGTTTTGGAGTCTGCCATAATTTGGTCAGCCTCCCTCTCTTGAATGGATATTACTGTTATTCTCATAATTCCATGAAAAGGAAATGTTAAGTCACAATGGAACAAGCTAAATCAAATGTCTTCACCTGCATTTTAGTCGTAACTAAGCATAATGTACCTAAAGTATTTGAGTATGACCTATCTGATTTCAGATTTCTGCCTGAAGGTGGGAGTCAGCTTCCCTGAAGGTTCCGGAGCTCCAGGGACATTAGAAGGTAAACAAGGAAAAGGGAGAAGGGGCTCTCTGATCCATTATTATTTTCCCTGGACAGCGACACATGCTGCTGATGAAATCTATCCCACATCCCCAGGATTATTCCCTTTCCCAAATCAGCAAAATCTTAGGGGATGCAAGCAAAACTCTTTAGACCAGTTCAGCTAAGAGATAAATTCTTTCCTCTCCATTAAGTGGGGCAGGTCAGCAATTTTCTTGAATTATAGAGACTCAAGAATTAGCTTTAGGTTTGTAATTTACTCTCCCTAATAGGAAAAGTGAAGATACTTATAACAGATCTCAACCTAGTGCATATTGGATTCTACCGGGAAGATGCTAAATATTAGCAGTGCCTTATGCCCGACTCCCAGAGATTTTCACCTGCTTAGTTGGGGCTGGTTTTTTAAAATTACCCAGGTGTTTCTCTTATGTAGCCTGAGTGAGAACCTCTACCTTAGAAAAAAGGATTTGGTGACAGTTTGGTGACAGCTTCAATTATAATTGGTCTTTATAATGTTTGTTTTCTCTAGACCCATTGCAAGAAAAAAAAATTTACACAACTGGCATTAATTGGGGACTTTCATGAAAATTCCCCCATAATAAATGCTTATCACTCACACCCAGTTTTTCAAAGTGTCTATTCCCCCCACATCCCTAATTATCATTGGGAATTTTCTTTACTTTCTTTTGTTAAATTGGAGACAACCATTTCAACAGTTTCAACGTGCATCTCTTGAATCACTGCTGTGACTGAACATTTTTCTATTTGTTCATCGAACATGGTGTCCTCTGTGAATTAATTGCCTTTTCATATTTTTGCCCATTTTTATTAAGCTTGTCATCTTTTGTTTATTTATAGAAACTATGTACATGGATATTATCCATTTTTCTTTTGTATACTCTCTATATATTTTCCCCAGTTTTTCACTTCTCTTCCAACTTTTGTATAGTGTTATTCCTTTTTTTTTTTGAGTAGTCAAACCTATCAGTGCTTCTTTTTCTTATTTCCTGTTATGCTAGAAGGCCACTCCTAATTCAACATTATTTTGTAAAGACTCTAAATTTCCTAATGTGTTTAAGTTTTCATATATAAACCTTGATCTTTCTGAAATTAATTTAGTATAATGCCAGATAGGTAGCTAATTATTTTCCATTCATTTGCACAACACAAATTCTTAAATTATCACAGCACATTTTCATGTTTGCAGTCTGATCATTTGAAATTACACGTTGATTTTAAGGATCTTAAGTGGTTAAATATGGATTATNGCCACTCCTAATTCAACATTATTTTTTAAAGACTCTAAATTTCCTAATGTGTTTAAGTTTTCATATATAAACTTTGATCTTTCTGAAATTAATTTAGTATAATGCCAGATAGGTAGCTAATTATTTTCCATTCATTTGCACAACACAAATTCTTAAATTATCACAGCACATTTTCATGTTTGCAGTCTGATCATTTGAAATTACACGTTGATTTTAAGGATCTTAAGTGGTTAAATATGGATTATTCTAGATATTTTACAATGACATTCATAAAAAAAATTAATAAATGAATTAAAAGTTTTTCCCTCAGTCAGAAATGCATTTATTATATCTGGGACTTTTGACATAAATAAATTTTAAAGATATCTTAAGTCCTTCAAGTTTGGATTTTAGGATTGAAAAAGAAATATCACATCGTGCAGCCATCAGTTCTTTATAGTGTTGATGTGATTATCACTTCCTTATGATCCAATTATGCTAATAAACTCCAAAAACAGAGTTCAACATATGTGAAAAACTGTCATCTTCATTAAAGAGCAAAAATTTATAGGAAATAAATATACACAATAATTATATCACTCTTTTAATTCTTTAAGACCAATGCAGCAAATCTTCTGCTTGTGATAAAGCAATGTCTGACCTTAGCAAGTCACTTAAATTTTCTAGATGCCAATTTCTTCATTTTTAAAATAAAGCTAATAATAAGATTTCAAAGTTACAAGCACGTAGTGAAATAATACCTGAAGAGTGCTTAGTAAAATGCCATACATAAAGCCAACACCCATTAAACAGTAATGTTTTCATTCCGTTACTGTTATCACCTACTTATACATATTATGAGACACGTTATCTTTCGACAGTTCTTTTCACTGTTTTCATTCGTAAACTCACCTAATCAGGTTATGTCCCCACCACTGCATTGTTATTGTTTATGTCAAAGTCACCAATGACTTCCATGAAACCGAATCCCATGCACACCTTTCTGATCTTGTATTCCCTATGCTTCTGTCCTCTCACCACACTGAGAGCACTCTCTGTCTCCTCTATGATCCCCTCTCCTCTACTGAATCTCTACACACTGAAGTGCTTCAAGGCTCAGTTTCAAGTCACCTGTCAATATTCTCACAAAGTAATATTTCTAGCTAATCTCATGCACTCCACAGCTTTAAAGACCAACTAGATACCAATGGCTCCAAAATCCCTCTTTAGCCCTATACATCACCTTTCTTCCACCTCATATCTCTGCATGCATGCTAAACAAATATTTCAAACTTAACAAGGAAAAATCAGAACTCCTGGCCTAGCTTCCTAATCCTATCTCAATTATATCCTGTCCAAATCTCTGTTTCATATCCTAGTATGACAACTTTTTAAAATGTAAATCAGATGTTTCATCCTTCCTTAATACCTTCAAATGAATTCCCATTATACTTTTTTAAAAAATCCAAATTCTTTTCCTTGGTGTACAAAGGACACTCCATGGCCTTCTTCTCTCTCTTTGACATTACAGTAGTCCCTCCTTATCCAGGAGGGCTATATTCCAAGACACCCAAAGGATGCTTGAAACTACAGATAGTTCTGAACCCCATGCATATGGTTTTTTCCTTTATATCCACACCTATGATAAAGTTTAGTTTATAAATTAGGTACAGGAAGATATTAACAGCAATAACTAATAATAAAATAGGACAATTATAACAATATACTATAATAAAAGTGACGTGAATGTGGTGTCTCTCAACCTATCTTATTGTACTTGACTCACCCTTCTTGTGATGATGTCAGCTGATAAAATGTCTACGTGATGAGATGAAGTGAGATCAATGACATAGTCACTGTGATGTAATGCTGGGCTATTATGGACTTCTGATGATATGTCAGAAGGAGGATCATCTGCTTCCAGGCTGCAGCTGACCATGGGTAACCGAAACCACAAAAAGTGAAACCGCAAATAAGGGGACACTACTGTATTTAATAATCCTGCCACTGGTTCTCTTCACTTCAGCAACACTGGCCTTCTTTGTATCTTCAAATCCAACATAGGTAGTCCTAAACTTTCCCAGGTTGTTATCTGCATAGAGAGGCTGATTCTAAAGTAGCCACACAGTCTCTTTATCATAAGCCTCTTTTTATTCATTGGAATTATAAATTGTTTTAATTGCTTATTTCCTCCTACTAAGGTAAGCTCCATCAAAGTAGGGATCTTCAAATCTTGGTTCACATCTCAAAGAACAGAGCCTAGTATTCAGAAGAATATGCTAAATGCATAAACAAACACATGACTCCTCTCTACAACTGAAAAATACAACTTGAATGCTAGTGCAAAATACCTCATGGGGGGGAATGATGAGTAATCGCTTTCCTTGAAACTTTCCATACCTTTTTAAATGTTTCTAAATAAATTTTTCAATTAATTAATGTTTATGAAATTGTTATTTAAATGCTGCCTGGAAACAAAGAATAAAACATAAGGCATGATCTCTCACATTGTGTAGTTTACAATTTAGGTGAAGAGACAACTATACACATGAAAAGTTACATACCAGGCAGCAAATATTCAATGCTAAAAGAAAGATACAACTATGAATAAGGAGAAATACTGTAAGAGTTAATGCATTTACTTCACAGGATAATTACCAGGAGCAGTGATTTTTGTTTGCTTCACTGTTGAAGTGCAACCAGTGAAGATTTTGAAGATTTTGATACCCAACTGAATATATAATCTGGTAAAAAAAAAAAAAAAAAAAAAAAAAAAAAAAATTGAGAAACTCTAAAAACTATTTCAGACAATTCAAAAAAATAAAGACAAAAAACTGTAAATGTTACTTACTAGTAGAAAAAGTAATTAAAATGAAGTCATTTTCAAAAGGATTAGTATTTGGGACAGAGGGAAAAAAAGCCTGTGCTGTTTTGGACAGAAACTGGCACATTTGGTGGTTCTGCCTAGTATACATATTTTGGGAGTTATTTGAAAGCTACATGTATATTTTATAGTTGTAATTTTAAAATAAAGATTTCATTGCATAGTTCTAAATGAGGAGATTTCTGCCACATGTGTGTTTTCCAAGAAAATTTAATTTTTTTCTCTAGAACAGTTCTCTCCACAATCATGACTTTTGTGGTAAACCTAAATAATGCAACTCAAAAAAATTTTTTTAATCATAGATAACTTTACCAAATTAATTTATTCCTTGTTAGGACGGTCTCAGATAATATATGGTCATCACATACCTAGAGAATAAAAGGATGCTATTACTGGGGAAAAGGTCACAAAAAATTAAAGTGTAAAGATAAATGTTACCTACTTTACTTTTTTGCAAATAGCCAGCCTGGACATCCACCAACAGCAAAGTTCTTTAATTATTCTTAGAAGAAGGCAGAGAGGGTCAATTTAAGTAGAGCCTATCAGCAAAAGACAACAGTCCTCAATTCTCCCTGAAAACAACTCAGCATGATGTAGTCTTGAAGTCATCCTGTATGGCCATATCACCATGGTAACCTCCAGCTCAGGCTAGATGATGTCTGCAGAGCAGTATGAACATTCCTTTAAAGAGAAGATTGCATCTAGGTCACACACACAGAAATACAATGCAAGGGAATAAGACATTCATTTATGGGGAAGTGCAGGCTGCATGTTGTAGGCATGCAACGTACGGACAATNTCATATGGACAATAAAACCTTTTTGAGTCTCTTATTATAGGAGAGATGGAAACATTTAACTCCAGCTACTGAAACTCGGAGCAACTCTGAAAAGGCAATAAGGAAATAACCATAAAATAAAATGTGAATAATAGGGGGAAACTTCTCCTGACTCCATAATCCAGAAAAGTATTTTCCCCACCTAAAACCAAGGTGAGAGAAATTTCATTTCTCCTTCTCTGGGAGTACAAAATACCTTTTGGCGAAGCCATACACATCTATCCTCAGGTATTTTTATGTAAGGCATTAGTGAAACACATTTGCATATAAGGAAAGCTATACTTCACTCACCGTTAACAATAATCCATGCATNCACATTTGCATATAAGGAAAGCTATACTTCACTCACCGTTAACAATAATCCATGCATCTATAGGAGAAATAAGCACTGACAAAAGTAGTTAGAAACCGTAATAACAGTAAAGGCTTTCATAATGCTTATTATTTGATAGACACCTGGTATATGCCCGTGTGTAATTCTTTCATCCATCTTGTAGTATAGATGCTATGGTTTTCCTTCTTTTACAGATGAAGAACTAAAACACAAATAAGTCATTTTTCCAAGGCCACACAAGTAATAAATGACTGATCTTGAATTCAAACTGAGACTGCTTCAGAGTGTGTGTTCCTAACCACTATGATAGGACCATAATACCAACATAGAATTCTTTTTTCTTTAGGTACAATTGATAAAATGCCTGGAGTCTGCTTGTGTTAGTTATCTACTGCTGCATAACAAATGGCTGAAAACAATAAACATGATCTCAAAGTTCCCGTGAGTCAGGAATTCAGGAGTAGCGGGGCTGGAATGGTTCTGGCTCAGGGTTTCTTATGAGATCGCAATTAAAATGTTGGCGAGGCTAGAGTCACTGAAAGGCTTGACTGGGGCTAAAATGCTGCTGCTTCCAATAGGGCTCGTCCTCACAGCTGTTGGCAGAAGGCCTCCGTTCCTTAACACATGGACTTAGGCACCGAGCAGTTTGTTTAGCCCAACAAAATGGCAGCAGGCTTCTGAGAGCTTCTCCCAGAAGAGAGAGCAAAGCGGTAGCCAGAATGTCACATACGATCACTTCAGACCTATTCTACTGGTCCTACAGAATCCTGTATATTTGTGAATGCCATCGGTGTGAGCAGGGGATCATAGAGAACCATCTGGGAGACTGGCCATCATAGCTGTACTTTGAATTTCTTTGATTAATGCCAAGCACAGTCANATTTATTTATTTATTTATTTATTTATTTGAGAGAGAGTGTGAAAAAAGAGCATGTGCAGGAGGGACAGAAGAAGAAGGAGAAGCAGGCTCCCCACTGAGCAGAGAGCCTGATATGGAACTAGGTCCCAGGACCCCAGGATCATGACACTTAACCGACTGAGCCATCCAGGCACCCCTCAGTTATCATTTTTAAATNGAGAGAGAGTGTGAAAAAAGAGCATGTGCAGGAGGGACAGAAGAAGAGGGAGAAGCAGGCTCCCCACTGAGCAGAGAGCCTGATATGGAACTAGGTCCCAGGACCCCAGGATCATGACACTTAACCGACTGAGCCATCCAGGCACCCCTCAGTTATCANAGGACTACACAAGGAAAGGGAGGCATGTAGGGAGCAGAACTTAAGCAGGCCCTCGTCCTCGGGTGCCAACCCCGCACTTGCATGACACAGGGCGTATGTCTTTAAATTTTGCGCCCCAGGTATCTTGCTGGCTTCTCCCTAGTACCAGCCTTGGAACAAAGGATAAACACGTTTCCGAGTTCATGTCGACTATTTTTCCTAGTATTCATTCCTGTGGGTTCGCACCCTTGTGATGGCTTTCCAAGTGAAACGGAAACTGGCGCTCAAACTCGGAGGGCAGGGAGAGATTGACGAGGCCGACCACTCCGGTTCGGTAGGCGGCCGTTTTAATAATGGAGGGAACGAACGCTGCGACACGAGCAGATCTCCGCGCCCCATGGCCAGAGTCTTAAAGGTCTATATAAAGGCGCTAACGGGCTTCAGCCACAGGTACAGTCCGGATAGTCTCTGCAACACATTCCTCTGCCAAGGCTGTGTCCTTGAATATGGCTCCGGCTATGGGAGTGGTAGGCGGAATCCCACTTTCCAAGGACGGGGGAGGGCGTGAGGAGCCTCCAGTTGCTGCAGGTCCAGCTCTGCGGTCAACTGGCAGTCATGTCCTCTTGATGACCTCCTCCAATAATTGCAAGATCAAAGTCAACACACATTTATCTAGTGGAGTGTTTGTTTTACAATTTCTCGTGTTTAAATTTTAAAGATATTAAGGCTACATTCTTGTCATGGTTTTTTAATAGTGCTTTTTGTCTCTAACACAAGGAATTTCTAGTATTCATAGTTCTGTATCTTAGAAGCCTAGAATGGAAATGCTTTTCTAAGTGATCTTAACCTGGAGTCCCATGCGTATGCTCCATGAACGCTCTAATAGTGTAATATTTGAGTTCTATATATGTCCATTTTTCCTGGGTGGTAGTTCATTATCTTAACCAAAAAGGTTAAAACTACTTCTTCCTCATGAATTAAAGCATCATTTTCTCAGACTTTGGGGTNCTGGAGTCCCATGCGTATGCTCCATGAACGCTCTAATAGTGTAATATTTGAGTTCTATATATGTCCATTTTTCCTGGGTGGTAGTTCATTATCTTAACCAAAAAGGTTAAAACTACTTCTTCCTCATGAATTAAAGCATCATTTTCTCAGACTTTGGGGTTTGCTCTCATTTATCCTACAAAACTCAGTTATCATTTTTATTTTTTAAAGATGTTATTTATTTATTTATTTGAGAGAGAGTGTGAAAAAAGAGCATGTGCAGGAGGGACAGAAGAAGAGGGAGAAGCAGGCTCCCCACTGAGCAGAGAGCCTGATATGGAACTAGGTCCCAGGACCCCAGGATCATGACACTTAACCGACTGAGCCATCCAGGCACCCCTCAGTTATCATTTTTAAATGCAAGAATGCAAACTTCATCACTAATTGCTGTTCAGTAGTAAGAAGGAGAACTAAATTTCATTTCTTGAATTTAATTTTGTTTCATTGAACTTTATGAAAAGAGATTTACCTGACAAAAAATGTAAGTACACTTAAAATTTGTATTTTTGTGTAAACAATAGTATAAAATAAACACCAAAGGAAATAATTTATCCTTACTCTAACATATCAACTTATATTTTAACTCATTTTCTCCTAGTTATAGTCTAGCAGCACACAATAAATCACAGTAGGTATACATTTGCTTTTTCACTAAACAAAAATGGCATCTAAATATTTTTTCTGTGTATTATGCGCTAAATACCTCCCTATGCACTATGCACCTCACTTTGCCATGCAAGTCATGTAAATATTTCACATTTTGTTTTTCAAAACTTTTTATTTCAGAAAATTCCAAGCATATGCAAATACGGAGAGACTGGTAGAGTAAATCCCATGTACCATCACCCAGCTTTGACAATTATCAATCACTTAATTCTCAATCAGAAACTATTTTGCAAAAGTTCCATCTCTCCAAACCTCACTACATTATGAGATTAGATCTTTAACTTACAAGCTTAGTTTTTACATCATTTCCCGGCTCCATGAGAGATGTTCATTGTGTTCTGATACATTATGAGGTAGCCTACCTCACCTAGGGAAGGATACTTTCTGTGGACCAGAGCTGACACAGAGCCAAGAATGAACAACACATATTTGAGTTACCCAAGAGGCTAGACTGTATTAAAAATTCCAGACTGTTATATATTTTTAATTAGATGCAAAATCATATTAGAAGAGATTGAAAATCATCCTAAATTGATTTAAAAATAGCAAATCCTCAGGATAATCAATTAATTGTTACTTGTTTACCTTTTTCATTTGCTTCAATCATTGTAAGAATGCATTTTTTTAAAGAAAACAGTTACAAGTTTGAAAAGTGATAAACCTGAAGAAAAAAAAGAAAAAGCCAAAATGCATTTTGTTATCTGAGACCTGGGGAGAGGAGCTATTGACCGCTGAGTTCAATTAAGTTTCAGAGATGAAAGTCAGAATTAGCAAATCCTTAACAAGCCACTCTGGCAGGAAGTTAATTTTTGATTAAATGACGTGATTATAGAGTGAGATAGTTTAATTCAGAGGGAGATACTGGAGAGCATCCAAATATGTTACTTACTTATTTCTAAGAATTAAAGAACAACCTAAGATAGCATAATATGATATTTAAACAGCATTTAAATAACAACTTAAAATTTGGTAGCAACTAGTGATCTCTGGTTAAATAATAAGTAATAGCATGAGTTTGGCAATTAATTCATATTAATGTATTTTTTAAACTTCTGTTTCAAATATGGCAAAAATTTTCCATTGCTGATTTGGGTACACATATACATATAAGAGGTAACAATGAAGTCCACACTCCAGAGAGAATTAATAGCAGTAATGAAAAGAAAACTGGACTTAGATATCAAAAGATTCAGATGCTACCTTCAACTCTTTCTCTAAATGCTTATGTCTTTGGGCCTCAAAATCTTCTATGTAAAAAGTATTGGGCTAAATTAAGTTAAATAGATGATTAAGCTAAAATTTAAAGTAAGATTATCTAAATATGCAATATGAAAGGGTGATTTATCTTAAATGATAGTTCTCTTTAAGCTTCTATTTCCAAAACAGAATTTATAGAAAAACTCTATCATGACAAAGGTATTACTGTCTGTACTGAACTAATATTCACACAGGGGAGGGGGGAGTATGTTACCATATAGATAGCTACTATATGACATCACTCAGTCTTTATACCAAAAAATAAAAGTAAAAATATATACTCAGCATGACGTAAGCTGACCTAGCATACCTGACTAATCATTAAATCTGTATTAACATCTCTTAATATACATTTTCTGTAAATCCAGTTAATATTCTCCATTTGAGAGGTGACACTTAATGAGTTCACTTATTCAACTTTTGAGAAACAATTGTGACTGGCCTGGATGATTTGACACATTCAGGGACGTTGCTTATTTTATGACACACTCTGGGTAGGAAACAGAAAATACTCTAGAGATATGGTTCTCCAAGTGTGGTCTCTGATTCAGCAATCGGGGAACTTCCTATATATCAATATTCTCAGATTCTGCCCCCATGCCTAATAAATCAGAAGTTTTGAGAGTGGAGCCAGGTAGTCGGTGTTTTCACAAGTCCATCCAGTCATTCTGAGTCACACTAAAGTTTGAGAACCACGGCTCTAAGAATAAATTAAATGCAGGTTAGCAGTTTACTGAATCATTTAGAAGGCTGTAGCAGCAAGCTCAGCACTGGGCCTCCAGAAATAGAGAAGAGGCTAGAACTGACCCAGTGGGGAATTACCACTCTGCATCCACTACTGGAATGACTGATTTCAAGAGCATATACTGTAACTTCAGGGGGCATCAGGATGTTGCAATTAAGAAGCCATCATTACTGCCTGCACATGTATGCCTCAATACCAGAAGCTGGAGGACGGAGCCTGAGAGGCAACAGAAGAAGGATCTCACCTCTCCAGGAATTTATTTCTCACAGAAAAACTGTCAAAGGGGACACAAAGATTGCTCCTGCCTCTCAAATCTTACACCAATGCATATGATTGATAGATTCCATTATGCAACCAGAAACAAAGCTACACGGGTATAGACTTAGTGCTACCATTGGCATGAGAGAGGCAATAGAGTTAAATCACTGCTTGGACAGGATGCATCCTGTTTTAAAGTATGTAATTGGAATTATGTAACTATTATCATTTAGTCTTATCACTGTATTGAAGCATAATTTAAGAAATACTAAGAAATAAAGGCTTAGAAGCAATTCAGATATTTAAAAGGAACCACAACTAACTTGTTACATGTCATTATCCACATGTATGATCTTATACACTTGCATATTCCTTGGCTAAATTGAGCAAGTGAGATCATACACAGCTATACCCTAGGAAATACACCTAAGCAATTTATATAGAGATGATAGATACATACATACATACATACATACATACATAGCAGTAACTTACATTTCTATAATGCAGTACTTTACTCTTTATATATTATGATTGAGGTAGGTAATATATAATATATTCATTTTCATATGAAGAAACCAAGTATCAAAATTATAAAATTCTGCATGGTCATGTAGTTGAATAATAAGTAAAAGAATCTATGTTTTCTAACTCCTAAGCCAGTGTTTATTCCAACACACTTTTATGCTATGTCTATATGTACTCTGAGAATTCTTACAACAGCACACAGCATGACACAACAATGGGTACTAAGCCAGGGAAGACAGATACGTGAGTGCGGGGCAAACAGGAATGAAGCGGTAGCCTGGGAGGAGTTTTAAATAACAGATCAAATTCGAAGATATTGCAAATCTAATACAATTCCAAGTATATTCATGTATTAGTCAAGACAGGTTTGGCTATGCTGAGATACCAAACTCAACATCTCAGGGACTTAAAACAATAAATGTTTATTTCTTGCTCCATCGAGGGACACACGGGAACCCTAATCTGGTGTATCTTCATTCAGGAACTTAAGCTGACAAAGTATCCATTAACGGTAACGTTGCTGATCATCAAGGCAGAGGAAAAGCACACTCTGGAGAGTCTTTTACTGGTATTTAAAGGACACACATCACTACTGCTCACACCTCAATGACCAGAATAATCACATGGTATCGCCCAACTACAACAGAGCTAGGAAGTACAATCCTATGTCATGCTTGTAAAGTAGAAGGACCACAATGCCAAAGCCAAATTAGTAAATAAAGCTTTCACCAACAACTTGGAATCGAAAGTCAGAGACAGCCAATTAAGATAAATGAAACAATGTTGATATGAACTTTGTATTAGTGAGTAACCATTTTCCATCCTGGTCATAGAGAAGCAGAAGTCAGTCTACAAAGACAGAAAGAGCAAGGCAGATATTAACAGTAAAAAAGGGGAAAATGTTAGATTGTAGTTAGGAGTCCTGTTGGCTTTCTTGATCTTGCCTCTAGTCATTGGAGAGCCCTAGTTGCCCTTTTACATTGGATAAGTCAATATCTATCATCAAATTTCTGTTTTTTTCTAAATTTACTCAAGTTGATTTCTGTTGTTTGTAATCAACAGAATTTTAATAAGGCAAAGATACCAATTAATTCATTAATATTTCTCTGTCAAATAAAATATATATAGTCTAACATAAGGCGCAGAAGTAGTTTCTTACATTAGTGGGCCTTAACGTTTTTTCCCCCCCTGNAATTTTAATAAGGCAAAGATACCAATTAATTCATTAATATTTCTCTGTCAAATAAAATATATATAGTCTAACGTAAGGCGCAGAAGTAGTTTCTTACATTAGTGGGCCTTAACGTTTTTCCCCCCCTTCATAGAACATACAGATACAAAAATTTATTTTAGGCTTGGAATTACTATAACAATATTAGAAAAAGAAAGATAATGGTATTAGAGAATTTGGATCTTTTTCTCTAAGTTAAAAAATGGGACCCCATTAATCTAAATGGGCACTAATGAAAACAAATTGTCAGTTTTTAAAATTTTTTTGCCAAAACAGAAACAAACAAAAAACTATAAGATCCTTTTTTAAGACCTGAGGAAGTGCCAAATAATCAAACAACTTTCATCTAAAATTTAAATTATTAAAATTCATATCAGGCAGAGAAAAAATTATTAGAATATATAATGTTATTGAGACAGAGAAATAGAAGATAAAGCTTCAAAGAGAGAGAGAGAGAGGCAAACCAAAAAACAGACTCTTAACTATAGAGAACAAACTGATGGTTACCAGAGGGGAGGTGGGTGGGAGTACGGGTGAAATAGGTGATGGGGATTAAGGAGGGCAGTTGTGATGAGTACTGGGTGTTGGGTGAAAGTATTCAACCATATCGAATACCTGAAACTAATATTACACTGTATGTTAACTGACTGGAATTTAAATAAAAACTTAAAAAAGAAAAAGTTTCTAAAGTCCGTAACGTGATACATCCAGGGACACTTCATATCAACTATACATGTCCTTAAGTATAGCTGTAATGTTTCCATACATTCTCCAGTTGCAAAGTAGCAATTCTGGGAGACAACACTTTTTTGATTAATTTTATAACCAAGAACATCACTTGGTTTACATTGTGAAAAAAATTTAGACAATCATGGATAGAAGCTGTCAGATAGTCCAAACTGTCAGTTTGGTTTAAACATTTCTGAAAAGATGAAGTAATTTGACCAGAACTGCCAAAAATATGCCAACTATTTTAGTGCATGCTTGAATAAACATGAAACAATATTTGGATTTGCTGATTAAATATAAGATTTTGTTATATATTTATTAGATTCCATTCAAAAATGTTTTCTCTTAGTAGGAGAGCCAATGCTTTTAAATATCAAATACTGAAATCTGTTTCTTAGAAAATGTGACATAAATAAGATTATGATATTAATTACACAAAGGTTAAGTTTAGTGACCTGAAGTAAAACACATACTGCCTACCATAAGATAGTGATTTAATAATTATATGTTCTTGCACAATCCCCTAATTTTCAGCAGCAAAACATACTTGTCTACACACAGTATTTAAAATATTTTTCTTTTCTATTTACATGACATTAAAATTGTGATTCTTTATCACTTGTATTCTCTAGCCTCAACTAGATTCAAAAATACTAACTAGCCATAAACATTAGCAGACAGGGATCCAGTGATGCCTGGTTTTCTGCAATGTGGTGGTATTGATTTATTTTAAAAATAATTGAATGTCTACTGAGTGCCAGACTTTGTTTTAAGTGCTCGGAATTCAGCTGGAAACATGACAGGCAAGGTCTCTACTTCAGTAAATGTTATTAACTAGTTAGAAAAATATTCTAAGACAAAAGAAAAATATGGGATATAAGTGCTATGAAGAACATTTAAATTGGATAAAATGACAAATATAATACATCTACATCTGTTTTCAGGATTCAAATTGAGTATTCCAGCCACCTCTGAACTTCACCTCGTAACTTCAGCTTTGCAGGATCTGTAAACACTTTTAGCATATGTACACAGCAATAACTGGTTTTCCACGCAAAATCACAGCTTCAGAATCCATTTATTAATATTCACCTGTTTTTTTGCTCAAACTGAAGGAATAGCAGCTTTCTAAATCTGTTTTACAAATTAGAAAAAATGAGCTTCAGGGACTATAAATGGCTGGCCCAGGTTTATATGACATAGCTGGGACTTGAACCTAGTTGCATAAAGAAAATTTTATTAAAATCATTTACTATATCAAGCGCATGATGGATATTACAAAGGAATATGGCATAGCCCTGACTTAAAAGTGTTTCATCCAGGTTATAGTTCACCATTCTCAGTCACTGGGTAGAAGCAGTCATGCTTCATCTAAAATTAACCTACAAAAAAATCTAACCCTTGGAAAACCAGAGCCTGGAAATAAGTTAGAGGCTTGGTCTCAGTTGTTCTTTCTTCTAGTAGACTATTCTCTACCTCCAGAAGCCATCAGAGATTGCATGCAAAAACATTTAAGTTATCTATCTTAAATTTTAACCTTCTCTTCTATAATTTACAAATATTATCAAAGGTGAATGGAAGAATCCGAGACAGAGCTGAGGACAGAACATGAGCAGAGACTTCCTTGTTTTCCCCAGGCATGACTGTCATACATTGGAAGGCTGAAGCATGGGGTCCCACAGCCCCAGGTGGTCATAAACAGAGTTGTACTCAGCATCCCAAGCAGGACAAAGGAAGTGGCTCTTTTTATCAGTTTAAATGTGATTTGATACTAGTAGCTTCTGGAGATCATTGATGTGCTAAATGGCTTTTGGAGAAACGGACTTAGAAAGCTAATTGAGAGGCAATCCAGTAGATTTCCCTAGAGGTACACTAGATAGATTTTTGAAGTGACAGAAAGGATTGCTAAATACCTGGAGGGAGCATCTTTTAAAGGAGATTCAAAATGGAAGTGTTCAGGTTGGTGCTAAAAGGCCTATTAGTGGCTAGTGCCCACAGCAGGACAGAATAATTAGTAAATTTAGGAATTGCTTTCACCTGCGCTTCCAATAATATAGGTAAGGTTTTCAAACCAAGTTCTTCCTTACTTCAATGAATCCATGTTTATTAATAAATACAAAATTATGTTTGGGTATATTTGACTGTTTTGCACTGTATGCCTCAGAGAATTCTCTTACATATATATCACTAATCGAACATTGCCAATTGCATAAAATACCATTTAACTATTAGAAATAAAATATCGCAAAGAGAATCATTATTCTCCTCCCAGAATTATCTAAAACATGGCCAACTACCTTGGAGAATATGCTTCTACACAGGTTTTTTGCACATAGGACCCCAGTTGTTGGAGGAGGCCATCTAGAGGATGTGACCACCAGTTGACTCCAAGCTCGACCTAGACAATCAGGTGTTCCTCACCTCCTCTCCGTCTTTGGAATGTACACGCTGCCCAACCATTCCCATAGCCAGAGCCATTCAAGGATGCAACCTTGAGAAAGCAATCCGTGGTTGAGGCAATCTAGACCTGATTAAACCTAGTTAAGGCCTCTGTAAAAACTTTCAAGATTCTGACAGGCTTTTGCAGAGATCTACTTGTCTTGAGGCCACCCAAGACAAACTTCATGTGTAAGCTCCCCTACTTATTAAGACTGCCATCTGCCAATCTGGACTGGCCTGCTTCTTTCTTCAGTCTCTCCTTGCCTTTCCAGTTTCAGATTTCACCTGGGAAATTCTTCTTTTGAACCAACACCAGTCAAGCAAAGGTCAAGTAAATGAGGATAAGACCCCAAGAATCTCTGTGACAGTCATATTTGAAACATTTCCCTCCAAAACTCCCACCCAGAACCTCTTGGGGAGACCATTGTGCTCAGAGGAGGTGGCCACATATGTGCTATGAAGCTGGTATGCAGGGAATGTCAGTTATTCAAATAGCCCAAACACAAACCCCCCGTTTAAGCACCTGCTCCCCAACTCAGGATGGATATTCCACCAAATTCCAACTTACTGGTTACAGTGCTTGGGATGTAAGGAGCACTCAAGGAATACTTGTCTAATTATTTAATTAATTAGTCAATGAGAAGGATAAGTGGCAGGAGCTACAAAAGTGAGCATAAGAGTGTCAAATCTTAAAAGCAAGCGAAACAAAAAGCATCAAGAAAAAAATGAGAACTTTCTATTTAGTCCATGTGCCTTTGATAAATGATCTAACATGCAATATGTTAAAACTGACAAAATCTTCAGATGACAAGGGAGTCTAAGAGTTCATTAATTTCACTCCCTTGTTCTCAGAAAGGTACATTTCTATGCTTTCCAACAAAATTGTGCTCTCATCTTTTCTAGAAAATCTCTAGGGACAAATGACTACACATCTTTCTGAGCAGATTGACATAAAAATTTTACAAAGATAAACCCTACAGTGTTAGATATAAAAGAGAGGATTAATCACTATATCATTTTGAAACTTAATTTTTCTTACTTTCACAATAAATCATTTATAAGGGTTGTTTCTATTTAATTTTTATTTTTCTCTGAATAAGAGAATTGTAAATATAAAAATTAAAATCTATTTTCTTTGTAGGAATTTTGGAAAACTGTGGAAATCTTGAAGAGGCAAAAAGCCACCTGGGTTCCGTCAACCGGCATCCCAGCATTAAACTTTCTTTCATGTTTTGATATATTTCCTCCTAAAATATTTCCTCCTTTTTTAATTCACAAATTTAACTAAAATTATGTTTATTTACTCCATGCATATGTGTGTGTTTAGCTATATATTTATACACACACACATAAATAAACATAGTTGTCATCATCCTTTCTTAATTTAACATTATGTCATGAACACTTTCAAGATTTTAAACAGTAACTAACCTACAATTTTTAATAGCACTGTAACAATGTAATAGACTGTAGTGGGAAGAATGTTGATCCCCCCAAAAGATAGGTTCTCCTGGAATCTGTGAATGTGACCTTATTTAGTAAAAGTTTCTTTGAAGATGCAATTAAGAATTTTGAAATGAGGGCACCTGGGTGGCTCAGTTGGTTAAGCATCTGCTTTAGGCTCAGGTCATGATCCCAAGGTCTTGGGATCGAGTCCCACATCAGGCTCCTTGCTCAGTGGGGAGCCTGCTTCTCCCTCTGCCTGCTGCTCCCCCTGCTTGTGCTCTCTCTCTGACAAATAAATAAAATATTAAAAAAAAAAAAAGAATTGTGAAATGAGATCATCCTGGATTAGGGTCGGCCCTAAATCCAATGACAAGTGTCTTTTTAAGGGAATAGAAGGGAAGAAGGCAGAGAGGCAATGTAAAGAATGTGTCACAATGATGCACCAATGATTGCCAGCAACCACCACAAGTTAGGAAGCATGGACTAGATTCTCCCTCTGAGTCTCCAAAATGCTGCCAACACCTTGATTTCAGGCTCTTGGTCTCCAGAACTGTGAGAGAATGAATTTCTGTTGTTTTAAACCGTTCAGTTGGTGGCAATTTGTTAAGACCACTCAGGAAACTAGCACACTTGTGGACAGACCATGATTTATGTAACCATTCTTAGAGGAATTTTTCCTTTTGCTATCATAAATAATGATAGAATCCTTGATATTCATTCATTCATTCAATAAATATTTATTAAACACCTACTATATGCCAGATATTCTTGCAGATACTTGGAGGTTACAAGACCTCAGGGGACAAGACAAAGATTTAGTCCTATTGAGTTTCCAATGAACAATACACATGATAAATATGTAAATTAGAGGGTATATTGGAAGATGTTATGTGTGATGGAATAAATAAAAAAGAATAAAATGAGGGAGTTTTGGATGGAAAACTGGGATTTGCTATTTAAATAGGGTGGTTAAGGAAGGTCTTACTGAATAGTTGACTGCTGAAGGTGGATGAGAAGGCTATCTATCCACATAGTTATTCCAGAAAGAGCTCCCAGGCAAAGGAAAGAGTGAATATAAAGTGCCAATTTCTGAATATATCTTTAGGATAAATTTCTAGGAATGGAATTACCAAGTCAAAGTGCACAGATATTTTTAAACCCCTTGATAAATATCATCAGCCTAGGGGCACCTGGGTGGCTCAGCCATTAAGCATCTGCCTTCGGCTCAGGTCATGATCCCAGGGTCCTGGGATCAAGCCCCACATCGGGCTCTCTGCTCGGTGGGAAGCCTGCTTCTCCCTCTCCCATTCCCCTTGCTTGTGTTCCTTCTCTCGCTGTTTCTCTCTGTCAAAATAAATAAATAAAATCTTTAAAAAAATATATATACCATCTGCCTGAAAATTGCATCAGATTAAACACTCACTGGAAATGCATATGAGTAACGACTTTCCCAAATTAATATTATTGTTTTTAACTGCCATGTTGAAAGGAAAAAAACTTCATTGTTGTAATTTGCATTTTCTGATGAGAATGGGTTTTTTTGTATATCTAGTAATCATATTTTTAAGACATTTTGAAATGTATACTCTTTTTAATATTGAGCTGTGTTCTATAATCTTTAACATATAGACATTTTCCCCCCATTTGGAGTTTGCCTTTTAAGTTTGATTATGTTTGTTTTGACATGCATAAATATTTTTAAGTTTATGTAATAAAATGTATCCTTTTTTTAATTCACTTTGAGATAATACTCAATTATTTACTATCTCCAAGAAAAGATGGATAATCAAGCATATTTTTTCTAGCTGTTTCATAAACCTATTTTCAACTGGGTATATTTTGTCAAGATACTTATATAACTTTTCATGAAAGATAACTAGAAACTTTAAAGTAGTTAAAGTTGTGTTTCTTAAAAAATTTAAAATGTAAATGCTCATCTTGGGTAAAATATTTTGAAAATAGAAGTGTAGAAAATTCAGCAATGATAATAGTTAAAATATATATGATATTTATTTTAAAATTTAACTCTAGCTTAGCTTTAAAATAAAATTATTCTAACAACACATTATTGTACTTTTAAATATTTAACTTTATTTTTAATTTATCATCTTGTGTAAACACACACACACACACAGCAGGTAATATATATTGACAACAAACAGAACAAAATGTGGAACAAAATGAAATGGATACATCAAACTCAAGGTAATAGAGTTACCCTGATAGAGCATTACATTTAACACTAAGCTTCCTGGCTTAAAAAATATTTGATACAACAAAATCAGGTCTACCTCTGCTATCATATAACAAGTGGCCCACGGGGCTTTTGCAACCTTTGCTTGATTGGATTACTGCTACTGAGAGGTCCAGTGAAGCATTTTCTGCTTCATGGCAGTCTCCATCATTCTGATATTTATAAATATCAAAGAGCAGCAGGCTGCAGACAAACACTTCCATTGGAATAAACCAGCATTTTCAAAATATCCAATATAAATTAGCCTATTTATAAGTTCCTACTAAAATGTCAACCCCCTTTTAGGTTATCATGTTTGCAGTGTTTTGTAATTTCTTACTCTTTAAAAAAATAAGCACTTCAAAAATGTTTAGAAGCATTATCCATGCAAGACTTTCATCTGTTTATATGTACATTCAAGCATTAGAAAACTGTTCATGTGATCAAAAATAAGTGACAAAATAATAAGCATTTATTAACTCATCTATTGTCATTTTCTCTGGATTTTTTCTGTTTGGTTTGCAAAAATAAGTCGGAATCCCATTTACTATTCTCCATATATTATTTCAATTTTATGTTACCTTCATTGTGTATACAAACTTGTGCCCAATATTCCTCTCCCTCAAAAGGAAATTTAGGTTCTTCTCTAAATTAAATTAGGATTTATGGATGTCCTATAAATATTTAGGTAAGTTTTGATTATGTAGGTATAAATTTCGATCAATGAAAATATTTGATGGGATAAAAATTTTGAATTCTTAAATTTATTCCATAAATCAGTATGAGAACATATTTCTGAATGATTTTTAATTCCTCACCAGTAAAACAGTGCCTTGTACTCCCCCTGCTGGCTTTAGAGGGCAGTTTAACTTAAAAAGACGTTCCTGTATTTGCATAATAATCCAGCATAAAACAACAGCGGCACTTAGAGACACTTTAAATGTTATAAAATGACTCCAACTATGATAAAAATTCAAGTAAAAATACACATACTTATCCTCTTTCAGACTTCAAATGATAGTTTAGTGTCACAAGAATATTGAAGGAATAACAACACAAAATCACAGTAATCAAAACAGTTTGAGGCAGACACACACAAAAAAACAAAAAGATAGTCTACAAAGTAGAACATCCAAAAGAGCATATTAGGAGTTTAACGAATGATAAACAAGATGATTTAATTAAGCGTAGAATGAATTCGATAACAATGTATGCTAACATAATTAGTTACACTTGTGGAAGAAAACAGGGACAAACTTCTACCTCATACACTATATAAATGGAAATACCAGATGAAGTTTTAACCCATATTAACACTAGAATAATATGTTGGAGAATTTCATATCACCAGATGGGAAAAGTCCTTCTCAACAAGACAAGAGATTTAAAAGTCATAAGGAAGGGGCACCTGGATGACTCAGTCAGGCATCCAACTCTTGATTGCAGCTGAGGTCATGAGTTTAGGGTCATGAGATCCAACCCTGTGTTGGGTTCAGCGCTGGGCATTGGGCTGGCTTAAGATTCTCTCTCTCCTTCTGCCTTTCTCTCTCTCAAAAAAAAAAAAAAAAAAAAAAAAAAAAGAAAGAAAGAAAGAAAAGAAAAACACCATAAACAAAATTAAAGGCAAGTGACGGAGCGAATACTGAAACAGATATGATGGGTAAAGGTGTAAATTCCCTATTATTAAAAGTCTTCTATAAGGTGGAAAGACAAAGAAAAGGAACCTTAGAAAAAAAGTAAAGTCTTATGCTAAGGAAGTTTATAGAAGAAACCCACATACTCAACAAGCATAGAGAAGCTGCTCGTCCTCCCTGGTAGTCAAGGAAAAGGAAATGCACAATGAGAGTTACAAACCATTAACAGGACAAGTCTCTTAATTAAGCCCTGTTCAAACTGGCAAATATTAAAAATCCCAGTGCAAGTTGGGGCGCCTGGGTGGCACAGCTGGCTGAGCACCAGCTCCTGATTTCAGCTCTGGTCACCATCTTGGGGTTGTGGGATAAGCCCCGTGTGGAGTTCCAGGCTACGCGTGGAGCCTGCTTGGGATTCTCTCCCTGCCTCTCTCTCTGTCCCTCTCCCTCCTCTCCTTCTCTAAAAAACAAAAACAAAAAAACAGAAATACAGTGCAAGCTGTTGCAATCTTTTAAAAAATATTTGACAGTATCTTTAAATCAAATGCACACATACACACACACAAACACACTTTTGACACAATAATCCCACCTGGGGGATCTATCTGATAAAAATAAAAGTGTCAACACTTAAGGCTATGTATCTAGTGACATTTAATGTAACAAATTTGTAATGACAAAAACAAAGGAACATTCAAATACCAATCAAAGATAAAATATATGGGTAAATTTTGGTTCAGTCATTCTATTATGCGATTACTTGAGGGAAAGATTATATATAGAGAGAGAGTTCAGAAATACGTATTGATTATATTTAAGATGAATAATGATGACTCATTACAAAAAGCAGTAACAGTACGCCATTTATTTATGATTTTTCATGTTTGTGTGAGCATAATAGGCATTGTGGAAAGAAAAGAACTAGGCCTTTTATAGCAGTTACCAAGGGATAAGAATGAAGAGGGTGGGGGTAAATTTTAACTTTTTACTTATACATCTTTGAATTTCTTCCCAGTTAAAACAAGTATCAATATCTGTAATTTGCTATTTTAATTAAGAAAATAAGATTTGAAAAGAAAGTTAATAGGAAGTAGTCATGTCTTTCAGGACATAAGGTACATACATTCTACACATATTGAAGTCATAGGGTCTATCTTAATTCCTCTTTTTCTTTTCTAAAAGGTAAAAGAAACTTTAACCACCCAGCAGTGTGTGGCCGTGAAATCTGGGTGGAGAGAGGTGAGAAGTAGCAAGGGAATTTCCAGTATGGAGTGGGGATACAAAAACACCCCAAGCGCACATATTTGGGAAAACTCCTCAAAGAATGTTGAAAAACACCCTCTAATTCCTAACCTGTGCTGAGAACTACAGTTTTACTGATTAGGTAGAGAAAACCTTCTTTTCAATTGCTTTCTACAGGTTTCCCTGGGGGCTGGCTGTGATCACAGGTGCCAGCAACACTGACCTCCAAAATGGCCTCAAAATTATTCTAGAAAATTAGTGCAGTATTTTTTTCTCAACTTTGGCTGCCCATTTGAATCAACTAGGAACAAACAAAAGAATACTGTATTCAAGCTGATTGGATCAAAATCTTGGAATTGGGGATTGCTAGTATTGTGCTAGTATTTTTTAAA
Source organism: Ailuropoda melanoleuca (assembly GCF_002007445.2). Lineage (NCBI taxonomy): Eukaryota > Metazoa > Chordata > Mammalia > Carnivora > Ursidae > Ailuropoda > Ailuropoda melanoleuca. Next base: position 54,879,600 of record NC_048232.1, read on the forward strand.
AGCTCTCCAGATGGTTCTGAAGCAAAGTGAAGGCTGAGAACCATTAATAGAGTAAATACCTTAAAGTGGTGTTAAGGTGGGAACTGGGAACTCTAGACACACTGCTGTATTTTTTCCGTGCCTTAAAAACAAAACAAAACAAAAAACAGCTTTGTTGAGTTATAATCTGGGACTCTTATGAATAATGTTCACATGTTCATAGAAGTCTTTGTATGAGTATGGGTTTTTTTATAAAGTGAATACCTTGGAATAGGCTCACCAAATTGTATGGTAAGTGAATGTTTACTGCCAAATTAAAAAAAAAAGCAAAACAACTCCCAAATTTCTCTAAAGTGTCTGTACCATTCTACATTTTCACCAGTAATGTTTGAGGGTGCTAAGAGATAAGTGTTACGTGTCTTTCATATTTCTGCACATTCGCCAGCAGAATTAACTGCTCTTTTCTTTCAGACTATCTTTTAAAGTACGTTTGTATAGTGAACAGTCTTGAACAAGCCAAGAGAATGTTTAAACTCTAGTATAATAAAGATAATATCTCCCTCTGGGGCAAAGGTCAGCAGATTTGCTTGCAGCCCTACATAGGAGATTTATATTTCCTAAACTTAGGGCTCTTCAGGTGTGATTGATTGATTGATTTTTCTGGTCTAAAATTCTTTTTTTATAGTAATTTTTTATTATGTTATGTTAGTCACCATACAGTATCCCTAGTTTTTGATGTAATGTTCCATGATTAATTACTTGCATATAACACCCAGGGCACCATGCAATACGTGCCCTCCTTAATATCATCACCGACCTATCCCAGGTGTGATTTAAAAAACAAAAACTAGGGGCGCCTGGGTGGCTCTGTCAGTTCAGCATCTGATTCTTGGTTTTGGCTCAGGTCATGATCTCACTGGGCTCCGTGCTCAGCAGGGAGTCTGCTTGAAGATTCTCCCCCTCTGGCCCACCCCCACCCGCAAAACACGAGCTCTCTCTGAAATAAATAAATAAACCTAAAAAAATAAACAACAACAACAACAAAAACCACAACACACATAACATTCACCTGGCTCTCACTGCATCACTCTGTGGGAATTAGGGCTCAGAGACCTGGTGCAAGAAAATAATACTCTGGCTACTGCTGTTGTAATGAACTGTCTTTTGTCTCAGAGTCAGGAGTCTTGTATCTTCTGCCAGCATCCACAAAAGGTGGAGGGTTAACTTGTTAGCTTGCAAGTAGGGTAAAATCTCAGGCCTTTTAGTTTTTAACAGAAGATTCCTGTTTCTCCACATCCTCATCAATCTTGGTGTCTGTTTTGGATATTAGCCATTCTAGTAGGTATGATTTAATTTGAGTTTCCCTAATGACCAGTTATACTAGGCATCTTTTCATGTGCCTATGGCCACCCATATATCTTCTTTGGTGATATATCTATTAAAATCCTTGGCCCCCCTTCTAATTGGGTTTGTTTTCTTATTATTTTCTGATGGATTTGTGAGAAAGCCTTTTCCTTTCTTATTAATCTATATCTAACCTTAGAGTTAGTAGATTGACTTGTAAGAGTTCTTTGTATATTCTGAACACAAGTTCTTTATCAGATATATAATCTTCAAATACTTTCTCCCAGTCCATGGCTTGTGTTTTCATTTTCTTAATGATGCCTTCCCAAGAACAAAATTTTTTATCTTGATGAAGTCAAATTTATCAATGTTTTCTTTTATGGATCATAAACTTTGCCTCAACCAAGGTCACAAAGATTCCCCTATGTTTTACCCCAGAAATATTATAGTTTTAGCTTTTACATCTAGGTCTATGAGTTATTTCAAGTTTTATATGGATCAAGGTTCTTCTTTCTTTGCACATAGATATCTTATTGGTCCAGCACCATTTATTGAAAAAAACAATGCTTTCTCCATTGAATCATTTTGTCACCTATGGAAGGGGGAGATCATTTATGCATGGGTCTATTTCTGATTTTTATGCTGTTTCATTCATCTTTATGTTTATTCTTATGCCAATAGCACTGTCTTGATTACTGTAAATTTTAGCAAGCTTTGAAATCAGATGGTTGCTTCCTCAGTGTTTTTTCTTCTTTTTCCTATTTTCCTATTCTAGGTCCTTTACAGACTATTCTATTTTAACAGTAGAGGCAGAAAGCCAATTTAGGATGGCAGGTTGGAGTTGAAGTAGGAATGATGTTCAAAGGGGTTAAATACAAAGAGATGTTATAGAATGTGCTGGACATTAAGGTTGGGAATGTGTGCACATGAATCTGGTTTGCACAAGGTAGGTTACTTTCCATTTGCTGCATCAATGAATGGGAATCTAGTTTTATAGTCTGACCATTTGGTGATCTCTCCTCATTCTGGTATTTTTGGTTGCTCTAATAAATTAACTACTTCCATTCACCCATCATCATCAACCTTCTTCTTTCCTTTCATGTTTTCTTGAAGGCTCTGCTACACACTGCATGCAAAGAATGAATCAGTCTCCAAGACTCATTGAAAGGATTGTACCAAGTAATCTTTCTAGAAATAGACTCATGGTTACAGACTTTGGAGTTTAAGTGAACATTACTCAGAAAATCTGCAGGCTGCCCAGAGGACTGAATTATGATTACCAGGAATCATTTTAGTCCAAAAGCAGAAGATTTCAAGAAAACATATCCAGGGGCGCCTGGGTGGCACAGCGGTTAAGTGTCTGCCTTCGGCTCAGAGCGTGATCCCGGCGTTATGGGATCGAGCCCCACATCAGGCTCCTCCGCTGAGTCTGCTTCTTCCTCTCCCACTCCCCCTGCTTGTGTTCCCTCTCGCTGGCTGTCTCTATCTCTGTCGAATAAATAAATAAAATCTTTAAAAAAAAAAAAGAAAACATATCCAGAAGAACAGGAATTAATCACATAGAATCAGATACATTAATGAGGCATATTTAATTGTGGTTATCTCTCTTAGCATACTGTTAGTATTTTTTTTAGAGGTCTATTTTCTGATGGATTTGTGAGAAAGCCTTTTCCTTCCTTATTATCTATATCTAACCTTCGAGTTAGTAGACTATGCTTTTGCAAACTGAAGTGAGACATTTAAAATATGATATCTGATTCTCACTGACCTCTTAGAATTCAGAAATAGATGTTTTTATAGAGTTTTCATGATAATGCATTTATTTCATAGGTTCAATAAGAATCCGTCATTCTTTTTACCAGGACATATTTGACAAATTGATGGTGGAATCAAGGTCATAATGAAGTACTACACTTAATGATAAGCCTCAGAAACTCACTGTTAAGGCATAAGTAAGGAACCAATATTCCTAACACTCTTATACCAAGTTGAACTGGCAATTATCATATGAATTATAGGGTGCCAGTCCCATAGCTAGCAAAAAAAATCATTTCCTGTTAGGTCAGAGATCTTAGATTATTTGGGCAATTTCAAAGAGGAAAGAATTCACCAAAATCTATAGACATTGCAAGAAATCTTATATAAAGAGACCTTTTTAAAGTTTTTATTTGAATTCCAGTTAGTTAACATACAGTGTAATATTAGTTTCAGGTGTACAATATAGTGATTCAACACTTCCATGCATCATCACAGCAAGTGTACTCTTTAATCCGCATCACCTATTTCACCCATCCCCCCACCCACCTCCTCTTTGGTAACCATCAGTTCATTCTCTTTAATTAAGAGTCTGTTTCTTGGTTTACTACTCTTTTTTTTTCCCCCTTTTCCTCATTTGTTTTGTTTCTTAAATTCCACATATGAGTGAAATCATATGGTAGTTCTCTTACCCTGACATCCATGTCATTGTAAATGGCAAGATTTCATTCTTCTTTATGGATTAGTAAAACTACACACTCTCTGTCTCTCTCTATATATGTATATATATACACACATACATCTTCTTGTGCTAGGGTTTTTTAGAGTTGAAATAAAAGAGCAAATAAAGTACATTTTAAAAGTCCAATCCTATATTCTTTATGAAATTTCCAAACAGTTAATTTTCTAGCATTAATTTGCCTAACTCTGTATGCTCTATGAGGCTTGTATTAATTAACACTTCTCAGCGAATCTATGCAAATAATCAGGTCAAAGCACAATGAAACCAGCCATTTTAGGATTAGGAATAATCTTTGAAGATTACTTATGATCATGAAAGAAGGACTCATTAGAAAAATTATCCCAAGTTTGGAATAACAGATATAACAACTCAACCTAAGGAACATCTCATTATCTAGGGGAAGCAAAAAGGCTGTTGTTTGAATCATTATCTAATACAGAGGTGCCTGGGTGGCTTAAAGTGTCAGACTCTTGATTTTGGTTCAGGTCACGATCTTAGGGTCCTGGATGGAGCTCTGAGTCAGGCTCCACAATCAGTGTGGAATTTGCTTGAGAGTCTTTCTCTTCCTCTGCCCCTCCCTCCCACCCCACCCTCTCTCATGCGTGTGTGTGTGTGTGTGTGTGTGTGTACACGCGCCCTCTCTCTCTCAAAATAAATAAATAAAATCTTAAAAAAAATAATTATCTATTATTGATCGAAGACTCAGACTGTGTGATTTTGCTTATTAACTTATGTATTTCTATCTGGCATTTTCTTTCAGTAAAAATATAACCCCCCAAATTATGGTTTTTTTTTTACTTTATAGAATATTAACTAGTTTTCTATCTAAGCAGCAAACTTATTCAGTATTGTGTTTCCAATAACAATACCACTCCTATTCCTCTGAACCGACTTGAACTTCCTGCTACTTACCTCACTGATTATTTGAATACATTTTGACAGGTATTCATTTAGTATTTTATGATAATCATATTCTTAAACTTCAGAAAAATATACTCTGACATGTCTATGGCACAAAATTATTAAGAGTCCTTGCTCTAGCCAATTAGGGAAGTCAGAGAGTTTATCTGTGAAATTGATAACTGAAATTCATTCATTTATACAGTCAACAAGTCAGTCAAAAATATTTATTAAACATCTACATGTGCAAGGCTCTCTTCTAGACATGATAGATATAATGGTAATTATGGCAGGCTATTTCCCTGCCATATAAAGGAATTTACATTCATTCAAAGAGACATACAATAAACAAAATAAATCATATGCATGTGAATTAATAAGTTTTTTAAAATAAGGCAAAAGATGAGGATAGGAGATACATATTTGGAGAGGATTGCAATTTTCTGATAATCAGGGTAGGTGATCTTTAATAAAGATCTAAGCAAAATTGAAAGTGAGCTGTATGACTGGTAAAGGAATGATCTAAGGCACTGGTTCTCAAACTTTTAAATCTCAGAACACCCTTCTTTTGAGTTCTTAAGACTTGTTTAGGGAAGAGCTGTTATATGTACTTATATACATATATCTCACTATTTACTGTATTACAAGTTAAAACCACACAATTTCAAAATACGTATTTACTCTAAAATTAATAAATAAATCAGGTAGTAGGTTTACATGCCAATATAAGTAATGTGATTTGTGATATATAACCACATTTTCTAAAATAAAAACAGTGAGAAAAAAGGCATTGTTTCATATTTTTTGCTAAAACTCTGTAACATTAGGTTTAAAAGAAGACAGTTGGAATCCCACCTATGCTTCTGCATTCAATATCTTACAATATGTTATTTGGTTGAAGCATATGAAGAAATTTCTGCTTCATACCAGATACGTAGATGGGGAAAGCGGGATTATTTTAATAGCCTTTTCCAATAATGTATTTCATTTTTAATCATGGCTGTGTAGCAACCCGTTCATAAAATTTCACATCTATCAGGCTGGCAGCTTCCTCAACAACACATTTCATGCTTTGATGAGAGACCCAGAAGTCTCTTTTGAGTTAGAGTTAATACTCTGAAATCCTCACAATTGGACCTTGAACTTGGTTCTCACCCATATCTTCGTTCTGGCCACAGGAAATGAGGGATTCCTTCAAGACTTCCCTTTCAACTTTCTGGCCATCCATGCCAGATATTTTTAGTTCTCAATTGCTTGTTTTCCACATCTACATTCTCCAAGGCCATCAGAAAAAGCCAGGTTTTGCCATAGCAATTGAATTTTACAAATGCTTGATAGACCAATGCTATATAGCCTGCCCATAGTTCATCCCATGGCGGTATCAGTGACCATTTGAGTAATCATAATGTCACAGCATGTCATGGATGAGCCATGCCCCATTTCTCTCCAGCACTCTTCAAATATGTGAGCAATCCACTTCCCAAATTTGAAATTCTGCTTCTTGGGGCCACTTTGGTACCAATTATTGTACCAAAGTTCTGGCAGGAAAGAAATGATACAAACTAGAGGAGAGGTTCATAAAGAAACTAATTTACACGGGTACGGGCAAGGTATAGGGAAACCATTGGGGATTGTGCAGAACCCTGTGTATGGTAATATTTCCAAGTTCTTAGCCCCTCTCTCCTTAGGACTTAATTCACTACATGACACAAAATACAAATTTGGGAGTTATCCAAGTTTATCCCTTGTCAATTACATCCCACTTTTAATTATGTAAATACCAAATCCTACTAAATATACATCTAGACTATCTGTTCTTTCCTACATTCACCCTACCCAGTGTGGCATCATGGTTTAATTCTTACTGAATCATAAGAATCTTAGTATAACATAGATTATGTATATACAGGAGTAGCAGGAGAGGGAGCTGGAGAAATAAGGAGGAACTAGGTCATGGAAGGTCTTCTATATCATAATGAGTTCATTCTCCTTTAATTTACAACAAAAGAAAAAATAGGGATAGCAGAGCCCTTTATACTTCCATATCATTTGCACTGTTGCAACTGAATGCTTAACTTGAGAAAATGCATTAATACAACATCAGCACAAAAGATGTGAATTTTAATACGTTAGCACATCCAATTACAGTACCACAAGGAGAATTAGGAAAAAAGCAGCTATAAACATCCAGCTGCAGAGTTTAAGCGGTCTCATGCTGTGACTCTAGAAAATGCAAATTACACATTCTCATCTTAGAAACTAAAATGCGTTATATTAAAGGCTAATCTATATTAATGACCTGGAAATTATAAACTTTAACAGGAAACATATAGATTTGATTCTTTATTTTGATCAGTATTACTGATCAATGTTAAACTACATTACACAATATGGACAGGCCAACATACATAGGTCTCCCTGTCTCAGCTACATTACCATTTATTAACCATAACATGTCAGGGTGAAACCTATCCATAGTTCCTCCACCCATACTACATTACCTATATACTTTGTATTGACTATAATATAGTAAAAACTTCACATCAACTATAAAATGTGAGGGTAAAGCATAACCATTGGTCTCCTATCTGTGTTGCAGTGACATTTGTTAATATAATATGTGGCTTGCTATGTTACTTGCAAATTAAATATAAGCTAAATTAATCAATCTTAGTCTTTGTCATCTGAAAATATCATTTTATAATAATTTGTTTTTAAGCACAAAATATGATAAAGAAATAGCCTTCTATGAGACAAAGTGATATCCTAATAAAATATGCACATGATGCCCCATCCCTGGGTTTATTTATCCTATTTTTCTTCATTCCGTAGTATCTCTCGGACTCATTAACTTAAACCCCAAAATGCGAGACATACTCTTTGAAAAAGAATCTGCATTACAGGTAGAACAGACACAACTCTCATGGTACTCAACACACCTTACCATGTTAACACTTTAGTTGTTAGGGGGGAAAAGCCCATTTTGGGATCCTAGGCCTCCATGAAGCATTATAGAACAGGACATTTGTGAAACAAGACCAAGCTAGGTGAAAAAAGAACCAAACACTTTCCCTTTCTTTTCTAAACTCCATAAAGGATTCTTCAGGTCAGACAGCCTTTAATAAGAAGAAGTACCTATTAAAAAGAAAGAATAAATGTCATGTGTTCCAAGAAAAGAATTTATTAAATGTCAGGAGGCTAGCTGGACTTTTCTGTTATCCTGAAATTAATCATTGCATTGTTAATGGTTCTTCATGTGCACAAAGGGAAAAAAAATCAGACTTAAGAAACATGTAGTCCAGGTCCCCATTTTCCTTATAGCCTCTGCCCATCAAAACTACATTATTAAATCCTCCAGTTTGTGTTTCCATTTTCTCTCTCAATCTCTCTCTGCCTCTCTCTGTCTCTATCTCTCTCTCTTTTTTGTTGCTGTTGTTAAGGCTTAAGGTGCTTAAAGTTCCAAAAGATCATTTAAAAATATAATGTTAATTATTTTAAACAAAAAATAGAGTAATTTTCTAAAAACATATTTTCTTTCTGGAAGTCTACATAAAAGAGAATCTTCTAGACAACTGAAAGTTTCTAGAAGCATACTGCAATATAATAGATTATTATTGGAAAGGCATGTGGTTATTACTTTGCTTCATGTTTTTTTGGAGCCTAAAGCCAATTCCATGAAGTCATTTTTCCCCCCTATCTCCTATTTGTATGAACTACCATTTCAAATTATTTGGGAAAGTAAAATATCCTTTCTTTTAAAAATGATGGGAAATATTATAGCTTTATGGTAATATGATTAAAAACTTTCATCTTTCGATAAACCTATATAAGAAAGGGTTGGGGAAAATAATCATATTTTCTTTCTTTTTCAGAACTGAAAGATATACAATACTAATTTTTACATTTTCTTTCCACTAAAATTGATTATTTAGTGTGATCCAAGGGAATTTCTTTTAAACTCAAAAAGGAATACTTTGCATTATCCATCTGATATATATTTATGATTATAGTTAATATGTCGAAATTTGCCAAATAACTTAACATGAAATGTGGTATGAATTTCTATGTGGATATTTTGTATAAAACAGAAATCTGTAAAGAAAATTTCTCCAAAAAGTGTCTAAAGATTAAATACACAGGGGCACCTGGGTAGCTCAGTCAGTTAAGCATCTGACTCCTGGTTTCAGCTCAGGTCCCAATCTTAGGGTAGTAAGATCAAGCCCCACTTTGGGCTCTGGGCTAAGCGTGGAGTCTGCTTAAGTTGCTCTCTCCCTCTGCCCCTTCTGCTGGTTCTCTCTTTCTCTCTCTCAAATAAATAAATCTTAAAAAAAAAAAGATTTAAATACACAAACTGCATTACATTATTTTTTAATTTAGGGTAGTCATAATCTAAAAGTCAGTAACTCAATTAATTAACAGATTATGATGGTTTAACATTATAATAAAATATATTCAACTATAAACACTAGAATACTGACTTATCAGACCATTTAATAATATAAAAATATGTTTATAATATAGTAAGGGAAATATAAAACACTATGTTAGGAAGATGTATACCAATGCATTAAAGTTCATAATTCTACATAGTTTTTGTTTGTTAAAAATCTGCATTTTCATCTGACTCTAATATTTATAAAAATATAATATTCATATACATAAACATTTTTAAATGTACTGCTATTCAGCTTATTCTTTAGCAAAATACTAAATACTGTACATAAATTTGTTGCCCACCAAATAGCTGAAAGAACATGTTTGTGTGTATATTTGATACTGGAAGACAAGAAAAGACAAGTAAATATAGCTATTCTTTAACTAGAAGTTCTTTGGAAACACACAGTAGTTGAACATTTTAAAGTATCTTTTATTTTTCATTTTTGTAATTATAAAATGAGTCACTGGCTTAAAAGAAACTTTCATTAAGTAAGTAATGAATGTCATTCCTATTTGGAAATGAGATGCTCGAACAAATTGGGGTACTAATTTTGAAAATTTTCTACACAAAGAACAAATTTTGAGGAATTTAATTTGGGTAAATACTATTCTATGTATGAAATGTATGAAGCCTGCTTGCAGATCAATTAATTTACCAGTTATGATTAAGAGGTTATATCACAAAGAATGGTAATTTCAACTGAAAATGGCAACTATAATAGTATTTATCAGGGGGTTGCTAAGGGGATTAAAGGAGATAATGTGTGAAAAAGTCATAGTATAATGTTCGGCAATATCAATATTACTATTTTTATCATCATATTATGATATTTAGCCAATCATAGGGTTAGATGGAATCATAGAGTTCATCGGGATTAAATGAGATAAAATTTGTAAATTTCTTAGCATAGAGCCAGGTAATTATAATAACGATTATAATATTAATTTACTTCTTACATATGTGTCAGATGAATAGTATCTTAATATCTATCTGTTTCTCTAACATTCCTATATCATGACCTCAAATTACTGGTTTGCTATTAATTGGCCTCAAAAATACCAACCTATATTTCACATGAAAATACCTGGTAATGATGTTATGGGAGGGAAAATAATATGTTTAACATTTAGCAAAGTAGTTCTAAAAGTCTAAAATGTCTGAGCTTTTAGCTTATATGGCTATAAAATTTTTTTTAGAAATCTACACTTAAATACGGACTTCAGATGAAATTACATTTTTACCTTCTAAGTGGTATTATCATTAACCTACTTAAGTCTCTGCAGTTAGGTTTGGAAGGAGATAAAGTTTAATTCATATCCTATGCTTACAGTCTCATTTTTTAAGTAACAAAGGTGTCAAAAGTTTTCACGGATAAAGAAATAAGGGTGGAAACAATTCAAATATTGGCAGGTTTTATCTGTGAGAGATCCAGCACTCAAGGGTCACGTGAGGATTTTTTTTATGGTTTCTTAATGGCTATCATTGGCATTATTAATTAAATGAGTTTATATCCTGTGACACAAAAAAATCAGGCATGATTTTCAATTTGACAAAGTAAAAATTATTACTAAATATTACTGATACAGAATGTAATGTGATTCATATCTAAAATATTATAGTCAGATAATTGCAATTGTGGGTAATTGGAAGTGCTTTATACTGACTGTGTATACACTTTTTTCTAATGCCTTTTCTAATGCCTTTGATCCTTAAAAAGTGTGAAATGATTTATTCACCTAAGTTACCCTATTGTGTATTTATTATTTCAGGTCACTGATTTTTTTACCTACAGTTTTAGAAGACAAGTCTGGAAAACTTTGGTTTTTTTGTTTGTTTGTTTTTTCACACAGGCAAAGATTTGACCTGAATTGATATGAGGCTATTTATATTCTTGAGTCATCTCTTAGTTTGAATATTCATTTTACTGCAGCAATTTTAATATTTTAATATGCTGCTTGAGACCCTGCTGTGACTGTTATGTAAATATGTGGTGTTTGCGCTGAATTACATATTAAAATTCAAAACATTCTGAATCTGAAACACTCTTAGACCGAAGGGTTTTGGAAAATAAATTATGAACCTATATTATCACGCTCATTTTACAGATAGGTAAATTGGGGCACAGAGATGGTAAGCCATTTGCAGTCACCAGCTTGTAAATAGAGAGATGTGATTAATGTCCATATAAACATTTAATTGGTTTTAAATGCTTTTCCCATCCTTTCTTTCTTTTTCACCGATTCAAAATCTCAGCAACATGACATGTTAGATGGACACCTGTAGACAGGAATGTCATTTTAAAAGGAAGATGAATTTAAGAGGGGGAGGGAATTAGGAAAGCTTACTGCTTTTAGTGTTGTTAGCAAAAGCCTCACTTTGTATTCTATGGAGATCATATTGGTCAACCCAGATGAGTTCATTAAAACCGGGATGTTAATTTATTTGAATGTGTATGTGTCATGGTTACTGCAAAGGGTGCCAAATGCTGTGCCAGCATGTACTGTCAAAAAAAAAAAGAGAGAGAGAGAGAGAGACCACTGTGAATGACTATATAATAATCAGTCTGAAATGTGGAATTACATAGCAAGCAAAGTTTTCAAAGGGCTTAAATACATCTGTCTTGTTTGAAATTTCACAGATGGAATTTCTAGAGTTATCCACATAGCAGCTTGGGGTGAATGTTAGGAAATTGAGTTTTTGTTTAAGCTCAGAAACCAAATTGTTGTGTGACCTTGAATAATTCAGTATTCTACTTCATATGTTCTCATTTCTAAATTGCATTTCGAATTCTGTTTTGATGAAATCTAGATGAAATAAATATACCTGAGTGCAGTTAATTGAGCCATCTGTAGAAAGGCCTAGTAGTAGTATTTATTACTATTTCAGTGTTTAATCCTGAAGTAGTATCAAGAGTCAAGCTCCAAATTTGTCATCTGCAGTGTGTCCCAAGGTAGAACATTTAAACTAGCTCTGCTATTCTGGAATAACTTTTTTGAAAGTGGCAAAACAATAATAATTTGTAATCACAACTTTAAATATAGACTCCATTCTTAGTCAAATTCTAAATGTGTAAGTTAATAATTCAAGCATTGTTGTCCCTTTCACACTCTACAGTAATCGTTAATGTTTCCCAGTTTTAGTTATTCCTGGGACAGCAAGATACTGCAAGCTCATGAACTATTTCAATTAATAGCAAAGGACAATTCTTTCCTTTTACACCAGATTAGTGGTTTCTGGTTTCTAGAATACTACATATTCTGTTATTGTTAAAACCTCTATGCACACTCAAGAGTTGTCATCATGACTCGTGTGATGGCTCACTTATTAGGTCACCAATGTAAAAGCATTTCTTTAAAATCAAAGAATGTGGATGAGCCTTTAGAGCTGATGACAGAGTATATGCCCTGTGAAGAATATATAAATGTTGAGAATTATAAATTATGGTAATTCATGATGCAGAATACATCTCAAAAAATTTTTAAAGGGCTAAACATGAATTGTTGTAAATTGTAACCTCTCTTCTCTCATTAAAAATTAGATTTTTAGGGGGCACCTGGCTGAGTCATTTGGTAGAGCATGCAACTCTTGAGCTCAGCATTGTGAGTTCAAGCCCCAAAATGGCCAGAAAGCTTACTTAAAAAACTAAGATTTTAAAAATTAATTTGTCAATAAAGCATACAAAAATAAAATTTGTTTGGAAATAGAGGTGAGGATGAATTTAGCAGTTTTTAAGTTAAGGGAAACAGTTATTGTGAATATTTACAATTTAAGATGATACATTTGATACTATGCCAAATTATACATAGATTGGAACAAAAGAAATCCAAATTACTTTTCTCAATATGAATGCACAAAATGTAAGTCACAAAAATACGCTGTTTTTAAATGAATTCAGATTTTAATCTACATTTAAAACATTTATGTTCATCATGATCATTCCCTATTGCTTTTAGCCCCTGAAATTGAGTTGTAACAAAGGCTTTCCCCACCCAGGCCCCATGACCTGTGTGGATTTTGACTAGGTAAACTGGCTTCCACAGAGAATCACGGAAAGGGTTTCACAAACCTCATGTAGATATGGCCATCGGGGACTACAGCAATCACTGATTGCCTGTGCATAACTGGGAATTTACAAGGATAATTCCATAGTAGCATGCAGACTTTCTGTGCCATTAAAAGAGAAGTTCTTGCAGACACAACCATTTTTGTATTTAAAGCTACTGGAAACCCACAGGCTAATTGTAACCATGTATTTTGAACAAAGAACTGAACATGGTTAAACTCAACTATGCTGACAGAAAACAATCTGTTTTGGATTATTTGGATTAAATATTTGGGTTAAATCACCAAAAGAATACCAGAAAAAAAAGTACAAAAAGAGAAAGGTTTAAAAAAGATTCATTGTGCTCTGTCTTGTTTTCTCAGTCTCAGGCATGGGCTTCACATCCATTGTCACCTTTGGTTCAGACTGCTTTTTGAAATTGTCTGCTTCTAGAGACTTTTCTGACTTAACCTCATTTTAAGGTTTCATGTGAGTGAAAATCCACTGATGTGGGTTGGTAGTTTGTTTGCAAGATGACACATGAACCCATAGAAGGAATAGGAATGGTGTCCCAGAAATGTTGTATAGCATTTTCATGATGATAAGTGTTATGGGTTGCATTGTGTCCCCCCAGAAAAGATACATTGGTTCTAACCCTCAGGACCTCAGATTGTGGCCTTATTCGGAGATAGAGTCTTCATAGAGGTAATCAAGGTAAAAATGAGATAATTGGGGTGAATCCTAATACAATATAATCAGCGTTCTTATAAAAAAGGGACATTAGGACACAGAGACGTGCACACAGAGAGAACAGCATGTGAAGACTGGAGTTATGCTGACATAAGCCAGGGAACTACCAGAGCTAGAAGAGAGACTTGGAACAGATCTTTCCCTAGTGGCTTCAGAGGACGTATGACCCTTCAACACCGTGATTTCAGACGTATAGCTCCATCTCTCTGATGGCCAATTTTGTCTTTCAGAAGGTTGGTGTAGCTGCTGTGAGTCAAGTGTAGACTGCTTAAATTGAGAAAATGATCTGTCTGGAGGTTTGGTAGGAGAGACCTCAACTTAGAGGCATCTCATAGAGCTGGGGTGGTAAAAACTGCTCATTTGACATGTAGCACCGCAAGGGCATTGCCGTTGGCTCTTGGTCTGTTTCCTTGTGAGTTCTGAGATGCTTCCACTAAGTCATCGATATCTTTCTCACCATTAGTCAACATATCTGAGGTCATAAAACCTTCAGGTTTCATAGCATTTCTAAATCACAAAACAATTCTAGAAGCATATCTACTACCGTTTTATCTTCTTTTGCCATAGTACAGGTTTCAGTCAGAGCTATTTCTTCTGCTAGCTAGGAAGACCAAGTATTATGTAATGGAGCTGCTTTGATGACTGTATTTTCAGTAGACACAATAACAGCGGATGCCTTTGTCATTTTTAAAATAAAATCCATCTATAAACTATATTAAATCAAGTGGCAGGTGGGGGAAGATGAATGGAGTCCAAAGGTACAAACTTCCGGTTATAAAATAAGTCCTGGGGATATAGAAATCTGTATTGTATACAAGTCTTCTGCCTTGAAGTTTAAGAGCAGCAAATATTGATACAGTCAATGTGTACCATAGCTGTATTTTTTCTACCATTAAATCCTAAATGAGGTTGCTTTCTAGTGTTGCTGCAGCATCTGCTGAGGTCCGTGATGTTCATACATTAGATTAAATATAGTTTAAAGTCAAGCTGCAGTGGCCTGCACCTGCTGCCTGCACTTGCCAATGCTTTTAATACCAGCACAGCCAGGGTTGCTCACTGAGCCTCATCTTGGCTGGTATCAGCGGGGGCCACCCAGGTCAGGCTCTGGGTGAGCCCACTCCCACATTGTGCCTTTGCTGAAGCCTGTGTGTCTCCACCACTCCCACTCCCCACCCTGCTTCTCTGTTGAGCCCTGTACACTACTGCTTAAGGCTCAATATTGCACCCTGCCTCTGTAGAAATAACCAATTTTCTGTAGATGAAGCTACCCTGAACTTCAGATCAAAATCCCATGTGCCTTAGGCTTAAAGTATCTTGGCAAAATGGCAGCAATTAAAAGCCTGCTGCATATTTATAAAAATCAAATTAATGGCCCAGTATAAGCTCCTACAAACTGCAAAGGTAAAAACTCCCTGTGTATGTATTAAAGTCTGAGCTCTAAAACTATAAGCTCTGGGCCACCCAAGGCTTCTACGCTTGTATACCATGTTCCCTTGTTTCATTCTTATTTCTTGATGTACTGACCCAGGCAGCATAAATTGGCTTTAGATGTTACGTTCTCCCAAACATGAGCCCTTCCCTTGCTCTGTCTCCATTCCCACCTTCCTCCTACCCTTCATCAATACTGCCTGTTCTTTACAATTTTGGTATAAGATTAGTAACCAAGAGTATATGCATTGTGCAGGTAGGCCAGGTGTTCTCCCCAAATTATCATTTAGATAAGTCACTACCTTGCTGGGCAGAAAAATTAAGAACAGCAAGGAGACCATGAGTGTTACGGTGAGGGTGCCTCTTCCACAGGGAAAACATCAGCAATGGATAGGAAGTGTTAGCCCATCCCTAATAACATACACGGAACTATTATCAAGACTTTTAAACTTTTAAACACACCCCAGGCTTTCTTCCCTTTGTCTTTTCCTCATGCCGTCTTCACTTCTCAACCTTAAAGGCTTTTCCCCAACCATGAAGTTATCCTTAATGTCTACAAAAACATGAAATGTCTCAGAAAACTGAGGACCTTGTCCAGTGCTTTGCAAAATGTGTCCTGAGGACCATCCACCACAGAATCATGAGTGGTTTGTTAAAAAAACATGTTACTGAGCCCATCGATGCTATCTAAATCTTGGAAATAGGACCCTTGCAAGAAGTTCTGTGTGATTCCTGAGTGCAATGAAGTCTATTTTTTTTTTTTTTTGTACCTGATCGTAACAGATTACTTTTGTCCTATGATGTTATTACTTGGCATTTATTGGTTAAGTTGCTTGGAGGAAGTTCTTTTGTAAGACTAATTCCTTAACATAGACCTTGCACATACAGTAGCTGCTCAACATTTTTAAAATGAACTCAACTAATTTTTACTCACCTCTCAAAAGGACTAGATCTCTTCTCTTGTCTTATCCTATCCTGATAAAGTGTCTCCCTTGACTTATCCTGATAAAATGTCTAGCAGTAAAAGAAAAACACAGCTATATAGCAATTAATTAAAAAATTTTACTGTTTCACAATGTATTCTTTTTACTGATGTGGCCACATTTAGGCTTTTGAGTTGGCTCGTTTTAAAGGCAACATAATGTATTGCAAATTCCTAAGCATGTTTTTCTACATAATAAAGAATTCCTCTTCTTTAGTAAGTTGTTTCCTCAGCACCTCCTATTGTACTTTTTTTTTTTATAGTTTCTGGATTTTATTTTATTTTTTTTAAAATAACTTTTTATTATGTTAGTCACCATACAGTATATCCTTAGTTTTTGATGTAATATTCCATGATTCATTTTTTGTCTATTGTACTTTTAAGTGCAAAGTGATCAGTAGAGCGCCAGGGCTCCCTAAAACCTTAACGCAGTAGCAGGCTGCATCTGCTACCATTTATAAAACTTTACAATGTTTTACAATTATTATTGTATGGTCCTTTTGTTTTTAATGATGATAAGCAAGCCCTTTTCATTTTGTAGTGATTGCAAGGAGACTGAAAGCAATATTCCTGTCTTCTCCCTCAGCTCACAAAGGTACCAAGGGAGACAGCACTGCTAATGTCCAGTGACAACATTCTTCCATGATAGGGTCCCACAGAATCTGAAGAGCTTAATTCTTGCTGAGACACTGCTCAGTTTCCATCATCATTCAAGATTTGACACCAACAAGCTATGTGCTTCCACTTGGGAGAATGTCTGTAAATACCAAACGAAATTCTTATACCAAACTCTACTTTATGAAGACCATGGGGTAATATGGTGGGGGTACAAGGTAGCTTCAGCACCCATCCAGCTCTCAGGCTTCTGAATTTAAAACTGTAACAGCTGAGTACTAAATGTAAACATTTCATTGAAATGATCCATTGAAAGCCATTCTCCGTTATTTTCAAAACATTTTACTCATCTGAATTTCATATGGTACAAAAATATTACATGCTTAAACATGTTCAAATAGAAAGTTCTTTCAGTTCTTTGGGCCACCTTCCTTCAAAGGCAAATAAATAAGAAACAAATCATACTATGTAGAGCGTACATAAAAAATTTTCTTTCAGAAGAATAAAAATATTTGGACATTTTATATTTAGTACAGCTTTCCAATCTATTTTATTTTAACAATTTTAGTTAACTGTTAGGAGGTACAGTACATATACAAAAGAACTCAGGGCAGATATTTTAACCCTACATGTCTGATTTAATTTTTTTCTTGTATTTTTTTAAGAAGATACTCCATTTGTAAATTCAAGTTTGGTTGGCCTTTTTTAGTCTTTTTGCTCAATATTTTGAATGTTTCCATTTTCTTCTTTTTATAGAGCCTTTGAGCTTCTTCTCTCTCTTGTTTTCTCTTCTCAAATTCCTAAAATTATTAACATACGTAATTTCCATTAGTAAAAAACAACAGACTTATTTCAGTAATTGTGTTGAAATACCTATCACCATGCAAATCCTTTAGCCTTGTCTTATATTTTGCAAAATGGGAGGGGTTACCTGTCACCATAGTAGTGTACCCTCTTTGCCTTTACACTACAATGCATGCTATAACATAGAATAATGTAAACTTATTACAAATTTTTAATTCTTTGGGTACAACTAAAATTAGAGCACAGAGGAAAGAAGGCATATTTATGTAAGATTTCATCATTTAATTAGATCTGCTAGAGTTAGAAGAGACTTTAGAGATTACCTACTCCATATAATACAAAAATCTTCACTTCCAGAATATCTGGTATTCTTTTTAATTTGCCATCTGACAGCTTTAATTCAAGAAATATTTACTGACTATACACTAGGCAAAACACTGCTAGGCATTACGATTTTGATTAAGAATTATCACACTCATCTGATTTGCTAAGATAAAGACGCAAATTCATTTGAGCATAAGAAAAATAATTTAAATTTATATGTAAACCTGAAA
The DNA here is from genome assembly GCF_002007445.2 of Ailuropoda melanoleuca. NCBI lineage: Eukaryota > Metazoa > Chordata > Mammalia > Carnivora > Ursidae > Ailuropoda > Ailuropoda melanoleuca. Next base: position 54,897,933 of record NC_048232.1, read on the forward strand.
AGCAATACTTGAAATGCAGAACATTTTACTAAATTAAATGCAAAACTTAAATGAAAGTTCTTAAATAATGCAGTATGTACACAGTTTCGCAATTTCCCTGGTAACATATACAGCCCCCAAATGACACAGCTTGTACTTGCATGATAACATAATTATCTTAGTGCTTTCCCATCAGAGCATATTCCATTCTTGTGAAACTTTCATGCTAGGCTTTTATCTTCATCTAACAGATGAGAAGCTGATTCTCAATGATACTGAAAGTGACTTGCCCCAAATCCCAAATACCTGGTAGAGCCAAGTCTCATATCTAGATTTTGTGAATTCAAAGCCTGATTAGCACTCTTTATGAACAGTACTTCATTTATTTTAATAAGCACAAAAGATCTGGAACTTATTTGCGAATGTAGGTAATATACGGTCTAGTTTACCTCTACGGAGTTTCTCCAAACAAAGTAAAAAAAAAAAATTAAACAGTCTTACCATCTATTATGGGTGCTTCTTTGATTTCTTGTGGTTGGGTATTAGCTTTTATACTGACATTCGATATCTGTAAATTCTAAGAAACTGTCAATTTTCATGACTACAAAGCCCTAGTATTTATAACGAAAATTTAAAAAGGATACTAAATGTTTTATAGTATAATGGTCCTTACCTTACCTATTACTATATTTATACTATTTACAAAGGTGGCAAATATCAGATCGTTGCTTAGAAAAGAGTAAAATGTAGAAAGCTATGAAACAAATGTCTAGTACTTAGAGAAATGTTTCTGCTTCACCCTACCAGTTTAAGCATAGAGAATTTTAGATGTTAAACTTCCAGATTTCTTATACAAATTCTAAAGCTTAGACATAAATTATGTCAGTGCCATCTTTAAAGTAGTTTTTGACTGATGTGCTATCCTTTTTAAAGTGACAGACCAATACTCCTTCAATACAAAAAATAAAAACGACAGAATAAACAAAATTATGTTGAAGCTGTGGATTATTTTATTGTACTCATTTGAAAAAGACATGTAATTTTGGGTTTCTGAATAATAAAAAGTGGTAATTTTTTGCTAAGTTAATCTAGGAAGCTTTTAAATAGGCAAGAACAACTCTAGAGAAAAGAAATATTTTATTCTAATGCCTCCCTCTGGTTTTTACTTACTTCAATGTAAAATTATGATAATCATCTACACTTTTCTTAGATCAGTAGGTCTCAAATTTTATTATACTAAGAATTTTTTGAGGCACTTGTTACAAGTGCAACTTCTTGGACCATACTCTTGAAAAATGTCCCATATGTTCATAACCCATGAGCAGTGTCTTTAAAATCCTATTTTTGACCAACTAGTATCTCTTCTCAAAGATAATATAAACCATCAAGGAATTTGACTGTTGAAATTCTCCAGCTCTGCTCAAACTATTCATTTATTCAGCAACTATTTACCGAGGACATACGATATGCACATATTAAGAAACACAGCTTTACACACATCTACATTTAGAATAAATTTTAAAAAAGGATCTAAGAATTTTAAAAGATCTTACTTGTTTCTTAGCAGCACGCTCAGCCTGTACTTGTTCATATTCTTCCTGTGCTTTTTGATTTGATGTTTTCTTTTTATTTTTCCTTGAAATAATAGTAATAGAGTTTTTAAGATAAAGATATGTAAGTCAAAGGATTAAAAGTGACCTAACCAAAATTATGATGCTGATGCAAATTAATAGAGCAAGGAAGACTGGTTGGCAGAAAGAGGACAGAATCTTATTAGTAAAATGTCCAAATAACATGCTAAAAATAGAGTTACAGCTTTCAAGATATCATTAAAAAGTGGTAAATGGAGACTCTTGGAGAAATATTTCAACCAGGGACAATAAAGAAAGCTTTGAAAGGTCCTAAAATGTTAACAAACAAACAGGAAACCAGCACAATGGCAGAAATGACAGACTGAAAAAGGTATTACATTGAAGGATGTGATAGAAGTTATGGATGACATGAACTTTAATCCCAAAGTGCTTTGATCATCTCTAATTCATCTACTCAGTCTTGGATGACCACACCTTGAAGGTAGTCCCCATTTAAAACTGTTCTATCTTGGAAGTACTTCTCACCTCTCTGATGTCTCCAGACAGAGTCAGATTCCATCCATTTCCTCAAGCTATCTGATTTAGTAATTAATCTTTCTTTTCCCAGTCTCAATTTTTCACTACACCAACTCACAACCACAATAAAACATATTTCAGCAGCTGCTTAACAAATGCATAAATTACTCATCACTAGACTCTATGCACCCTTCTATCAGTCTTTTCTTTGTCCTTTCATAGCCAAGTACTTAGAAAGAATAGTGAATAGACTACAATAATCACTTCACCCTCCTTTTTTTTTCCTTCACATTCATTCCTTAACTCTTTTCAATCTGGTGTTTGCTCTCTAAAATGAAACAGTTCATGCCAAAACAGTGATGACCTTCTCACGAAATATGAAGATTGAGTCAATGGGCACTATTCAGTCTCATTTAATTGGCCATTCACTACTTTTGAAAATTTCACTCCCTTAGTTCTATTAACATTTTTTTCTCCTGATCATTTTTTTCTTCCTTGCTCCAGGCTTTTCTCCAAGTGTTTCTCTCTTCTTGGTCTCCATTCTTTGGACAGTCATATCCATGACCATGGCTTCAGACGCCACAAGGATGCAAGGTCAAAATCTTAGTAAGGGTTATCTATTAAAATCTCTCCAAAGTCACTGTCCCAAGTAACAACTGGATTTTCTGTTGGTTTAGGTTTCAATAGTTTCTTAACTTGAGAGATGTATAGAGAAAGCTTTATAAATTAGCTCTTATAAAACTGGAGTACTATACAGTTGTGCCATTTGTTTTTCAATTGTGACCAAGTCTATGTCCTCTGGAAAAAAAATCCAGAATAGTATTAACAGCAGCAGTTAACATCCATGAAGCACTTCCTACATACCATACACCTTTTTAAGCACCTTATGTAAGTGAACTCACTTCCCAACATCATGAGATGGGTCAGATATACCATGGGGTCTATATGAATAATCCATTCTAGAATTGTACAACACGGCAGCCCTGAATTACATACTTATTATTACCACTTCCATTTCAGAGAAGAAAACACCAGGCACCAATATGTGTCTAGCTCCAGAGTCTGATATTAACCACTACACTGTAATACCTCTTAAAAGTTATTTTTTTTAAGCATGTATTAATAACAGGAGTTAACCACGGTCCAAAAAAGTTAAATATACTCAAGAGGCTGAAATCCAAAACCCAGATCTTTTCATTCCAATTTCATTACTTCTTCCATTAACCTAAACTAGCCTAACAGAGTCATTTAGGCTAAAAGGAAGCTTCCCTGAAAATATTTTCACATAATCCACTGTGATTTCTATAATACCTTAAATAAGAAAAATTGCAATTCCATAAGCTGTCCTATAATCTCTTTCATTAAACACTACTTATATCTACAATAAAGGATTTGAGTTGGTTAAGCATCTGACTCTTGATTTAAACTCAAGTCATGATCCCATGGTCTTGAGACTGAGCCCAATTTTGGGCTCTGCACTCAGCAGGGAGTCTGCTTGTGATTCTCTCTCCCATTCCCTCTGCCCCTCCTCACTTTCTAAAATAAATAAATAAAATTTTAAAACATTTTTTAAAATAAAGGATTTGAAAAGAAGATAATACATACTTTATTCTTATACTACATTGTTCTGCTGACTGAGGTTGCTCAAAACTACAATGTTCTTCTGACAAAGCTTGGTCGATGTCACATTGTTCCTTTGGCAAAGGCTGATCAGCTAGTTCTTTTGACAAAGGCTGTTCAACTTTCCTAAGTGGCTTCCTGAGTCTTTTCTCTTCAGCTAAATAAAGATGTTTCAGATGCTCAGGGTATCGATCTGTGAACTGGGATTCCTGTAAGGTTTGAGCCTTCTTTTCCCTCCACAGCAATTTCCTGTAATTTTGCTGAATCTTCAGTTTTCTTCGGAATGCAAACCCTTGTCCTATTGAAGAATATCAGTCATAAGTTACTTTCTCAGAAAATAAACTGCATGAAAAAAGTAGCTGTTAAAATGGAAAACTTTTTACATCATCACATTCAGAAGCTGGAATTACACTGATTTGCTCTAAAAAATCATTTCAAGAAAACAAGTTTAAGGGAATGAAATGAATAGTATGTTGGTCCTTTGCAAAAAGACCTGGATACTGGATAACATCAGTCATGCATGCTCAGTGATAATCCCAGAGGAGAAAATGGCTAGTGTTGCACGACTTTAATTTACTGTAGCCAAAATCAAAACAAATTTTTTAATTCATCTAAAACAGTTAATCTGGGTTTTCAATACTTAAAAAAAAACGCTCACATAAATTACTTTACCTTAGAGAAACACTATATGACTTATTTTCTAAAGTAATTCCTACAAGAGAGATGCTGTATGATTTTCTGTACAGCTAGCAGTTATGAGAAAGCGGAACTTAATTTAAAACTTATACATTCCAAATGGAATTTGAGGAAACCTGCTGACAGCAAGACAAATAAAAACACAAACTAAAGCTGAAGCAAAGGAAGATCAGTGAGAAAAGACTGGGAAGTTTGGGACCCACAGATGCTCTGCTTACGGTGTCACAAGAAAACTGTAGAGAAAATTCTGATCAAGAATGGGGTTAAGTCGGGTGAGACGCTTAAAGAGTTACAGTTAGCAACACTGACTGATCTTCCCAGTCACAGTTCTGGGAGCCCCACGGCTTCAGGGTTTAAGAATGGGTTCCTCTGCTCCAAGGGGGGCCGGGTCTGGTTCCTAAATCCTTCTTCCCTGCTTCAGCGGGTAGCCTATCCCAAGATTTCGCAGGCCTAAAGATTTGTAAAAGGCTGTCTTCTCACATACCCTCGCGAAGGCTCCCCACGAAGGCGTGAGGATGATTAGGTCGCCACTTCCTCTGCTTCACGTTATTCTTGAATCCGACGGAAGAAACTCCTTGGCTACGCGATTCCAAATCCCCTGCCGACCATCCGGCTATCGGCCTCACGGGCGCCATGGCACACCAACCAAGTTGCCAGAAAAACGCAACGGACGCTGTTAAAATACGTCATGAGACAAATGCAATCAATCACCCAACTAGAGTCCAGATCGGAGTTCTATTCATCCGGTCTGTGTTACTTGCGACCGGGTCCTCGCCTTGCGGCTACGTTTGCGCCACCTACAGCCCTGGAGGGTGAGCGTCATGGCGGCTTCTTTCGCGCTCCCGGTGACCCAGGACCTGTTCACGTTGCGTGCCAAGTTGCAGGAGCTGCTGCAGTTCCTGAGGAAAGCCCTCTCCATTTCCAATGCACATACGGTGGACTTCTACACGGAGTCGGTGTGGGACCAACTGGTCGACTTGCCCCCGGAGACCGTGCTGGGTGTACTGAGAAAGTCAGTGGCGGAGGCGGAGGCCCGACCGTCGGAGGCGCGCCTCCTGGTGGAAGCCGAGAAGCGATCAGGTAAATGGCAGGTGGGCGGGGCGGGCAGGGAGCGGAGAGAGGGTCCCGCCTAGCCGAGCGTCTCCCTAGCGTAGGAAGAGCGGAAACAGGTGTGCTGTAGGGCGGGCAGAGGCTGGCTTGGGGGCAGCGGAAGTGGGGTCAGGTTCGTGGCTGGGTGGGCCCGCGACGTTCTTCCGGATTATCTCTATCGTCCTTGGGTCTCCGTGGGGTTTACCTAATTTAAAGAGAACAGGAAATCGCTCAGGGGCGTTTCTTCGAGTAATTCGACAATTTCTTGACTGGAAAGAAACGAGCGGCACAATGCTTAGAGATTCCGCATGGAAACGGCAGAATATAAATCAATACTTAATGAAACACACCAAGATAATTTCAAATACTGATAATGGCCAAGAAAAAATTAAAAAAAGTTAAATGTAATAGCGATTGTGTGAGGAGGCTGCTTTAATTTAGGTGGTCAGAAGCATGAGAAGGCGCCAGCCTGCCGTGAGCCACAGGAAAGGATTTCAGGCTCTGGGAACCGCGGAGGCACCGAATAGCCGGGCTGATTGAGGGTTCAGGAGGAACGTATGAGTGGCGAGAGCCAGGCACCGGGAGATGGCAGATGTGATCAGTGTGATGGGAAACCTTTGGAAGAACTTTATGTCACTTACATTTGAAAAAAATAATTTTAATAGTTATTTGGTTATTTGAGGAACAGACTAATGTAGCAACAACTGAGGCCGGTTAGAAGGCTTTCAGTAGTACAAGAAAGGTGATTGTATCAGGGATTAGAATGGTAGTAGTGAAGAACTGGAATATGGACTAGTTAACTTGAAACTTACAATGTATCTGCTATGTGCCGTGAATTTTTGTAGGCTCTTGGGGTTTCTTGCCCTCGAGAAACTTAGATTCTGCTAAGGTGAGTCCATTTTAGAAGTAGAATGATGAGAGGACACCATAAGCCTTCTGGGATTTCTCCTATTTTGCTTCTAGGCATTCCCAACCTTGCCCTTGGTAGTAAACTTTATTCACTGAGCATTCTCCAAAATGCAAAGTACCACTAGAGGGGCCTCCTGTTATAGGAGTTGGTAAATACTGGTTTATTTAAAGTTACTGTTTCTTGTTGAAAAGTTGGACATCAGTTTGCTTTCATAATACCCAGTACTTCTGGTAACATGGCAGCTTGGAGACTGTGTCTATCCTCTAAACCTGTGTATTTCTAACACCTAATAAAAATATCTGGCTCAGTGTACATTTGTTGAATAAATGAATGAATGAATGACTCATGGTAGCTTCCCAAAAATGAAAGGAAACTGCAATTAAATATGAAGTCCAAGACTTTCATATGGGGTTTCACACAAGGGAAGAATTAAATTGTTTACTTGTGCTAATAATAATAATATTATTTGATATTTTTTATGCACCCTGCAGTGTGTGAAGTATTTTCTTGCATATTTTCTTTTTCAACATTTAACATTAAAGATATATCAGGCTTGCAAGATGGGTTCTGTTTTCTGCTATTTGTGAAATTGCAACTTGAAGTTTGCAGTTTGCCAGGGTCACAGCAATGGAGTTTCCAACCTGGGTCATCTGAGGTTTTTGCCACTGTGTTAAAAATTTACTCTGAATTATTTAGGAGTGAATTACAGAGGCCGTTTATTACACAATCAACGTTTTTAATGACATGAACACATTCCTTATTTTTTGCTTTGTTTTTATTGTTTCCCCTTTAAAAATGTAAGAATTGTTTTGTTCAATGCTGTATCCCTAGTACAATGCTTGGTCAGTATAAATGGTTAATAATATCTGGTGAATGAATGAATGAATTATACCACGTATTCATTCTTCTGGGCTAGGAATAAAGTACTGCCATCTTTTGGGAAACCTTATCACCAGTTTTTTATTTATCCAACAATGGAGTCTAGACTACATTGTTTACTTTTGAAAAGTTTATGGCTCTGCAAACTTTTATACAAAATATTCAATTTCACAAATGGTCAACTGCCTTTAGTATTAGAAAGAATGAATTTTTATAATTCATGCTTGTAAGGAATACTGATTTTTGTTCATGCGAATATCAAAGATTGGCATTTTTCTCTGTCACTGTATGAGGTCTGTTGTTTGTGTCAGAGAAGAGCAGTTTTTGCTCTTATTTTGTATCTTATTAAAGCTTACATCACATGGTTGCTATGTACAGTGTAATTTAGCAGTTAAATTTTTAGGCTTTTGTTCAGATGTGGTTCAAATTCCAGTTCTACCACTTTCTAGCTCTATAACTTGGGGAAGTTTGTTCATTCATTCAGCAAACATTCACTAAGTGTCTGCTGTGTGTAAAGAGCACTCTCCTAGGAGCTAGAGAAGTAGCAGCAAATAAAACAAACAACAACCCCTACCTTCAACTCGCTTGCATTCTGGAGGGAAGAGACTTTTTTGTTTGTTAAATGCTACAGAAAAATCAAGTAGAGAAGAGAAGAATAGATAGGGGAAGTGCAGGAGGAAAGTATGTTTGCAATTTTATTTTATTTTAAGATTTTATTTATTTATTTGATAGAGAAAGAGACACCCAGTGAGAGAGGGAACACAAGCAGGGGGAGTGGGAGAGGAAGAAGCAGGCTCCCAGCCAAGGAGCCCGATGAGGGGTTCGATCCCAGAATCCTGGGATCACGCCCTGAGCCAAAGGCAGACACTTAAGGACTGAGCCACTCAGGCACCCCATGCAATTTTAAATAGGTTGTTCCAGCGAGGATTCATGTAGATAACTAGAAAAGAAACCCAGATAAGGAGAAAAATGAGTCATGAAACTATTTGGAGGGGAAGTGTTACAGACAGAACAGGAAGTGCAATAGCCTCAGGTGAGAGCGTGCACAGTGTGTTTGAGGAGCACCAAGGAGACTGGAATGGATTTCCATCAGGGACTCACAAGAAGTATGGTTTTCTGCTGATTCTGTATGAGGAGTTGCAAATAAACATAATTCCCAGAGCTGCACTGAGTTAATGCACAGTATGCGAAAGTACACTAGCAGATGTTTGGCCCAATCATTTGGTGTTTTATGAGACCAAGTTGTTTCTGTAGATCCTCAGCGTAGCTGTTAGTAGATTTCACTTCCCAGGTGATGTTATGGCCTGGTCAGCATCCTGAAAGTTTCTTCTCCACTGTCCGTCTAAAAAAACCTAGAGAAAAAAACTTATTTCTCTAAAATAAAAAGGAAAGATGTTGAAAATAACGATATTTTATGGGCATAAATTACAAGTTTATGGATTGAATTGGCCCCACCTCCAAATTCATGCGTTAGAATCTTAACCCCCCATTGTGACTGGATTTGGAAATAGGGCCTTTAAGGAGGCAGTTAAGGATTAAATGAGGTCAGTAAGGGTGGAGCCCTAATCCAACAGGAAAAGGAAGAGACATCAGGAGGGCACACATAGAGAAAAACTGTGTGAGGACACAGTGAGAAGGCAGCCATCTGCAAGCCAAGGATAGAAGTTTCACCAGGAACTAACTCTGCCATCATCTCTATTCTCCAGCTTCCAGAACTCTGAGAAAATAAATTTCTGTGGTTGAAGCCACCCAGTCTGATGTTTTGTTATGATACCTAGGGCACACTAACGCAATGTGCTTTGCAGACAAGACTGTGAGGGTTCAGATCCTGGCTCCACTTCTTGTTAGTTTTGTTAACTTGGACTTCAACTCTTTGTGCTTTGATTCCTTATCTATAATAGGGATAATTATAGCGCCTATTAACGGGGTACTATGAAGATAACATGAGTTTAATACAATAATGCCTAACAGATAACAACACTTAACTCATTCATTTATTTGACTCATGTTTATTGAGCACCTTCTACCAGGCCCTACAATTATGATACTGGTTGCAACAAAATTCCTGCCACATAGAGCTTATGTTTAAGTGAGAGTAGATATATAGTAAACCATATGTGTGTGTGTGTATTTATACGTACATAAATAAGTGAGATCGAGTGGCAGTAAATACAATAAGGAAAAACAAAGCAGGGAAGGGGAAGTGAAGATGATGGATGTGTGGTAGAGAGAAATGCTGTTTTAGATTGGGTGACCAGGGAAATCTTCTCTAGCAAGACAAAAAAATTTGAACAGAAACTTGGAGAAAGTGAGGGGAGCCAGTCATGCAACTAAGTGGGGGAAGAGTGTTTTAGGCCAAGTGAAGCGCAAGCTGCAGTGTTGGGTGTGTTGGAAGCACAGGAGAATGGTCCAGGTGAGACTGCTAAGAAATAAGGTTTGAGTGGTGGTCTGGCGCAACTTTATATAGGACTTTGGAGGGCCTATGAAGGCTTGGCCTTTACTCTGAGCTAAATGGAATGCACTTTAAGGATTTTGTGGGGGTGTGATACGTGATTTATGTTTTAAAGGTATGGCTCTGGCTTCTATGTGGAGAAGAAGCTTTCAGAAGGGGAGGCTGGAAGCAGGAAGACAAGATATGAGGCTAATAAAATTACTTCATGTAATAGCAACTTGAAGAGGTCAGATAGTTTCTTTAGCAGATAATAATGATAAACAGTGGCCAGATTGTTAAAAAAAAAAAAAAGGCAAAAAACAACTACTGGAAGGGTATGTAAGATGACCAAAGGTAGGTGGTAAGAGTTTACTATAGGAGGTTTCTATGATTGGGTAAGAACTGGGAGTTAATGGCTTCCTTGCTTTCTTTTGTGCCCCAAGCCCTGCTAGATCTGGCAGTGGAAAGCTGCATCCTTACCAGATCATGGTAGTAATGGCAAAGTTCAGGGATAGAGCAGATGGAAATTTAAGGGGTATGTTCTAGAAGCAGGACAGCCACAGAAAGGGCTGAGATCTAAAATATAAGCTCTGTCCTGTATGACTTCTGAGTTTAGAGGTTACGTGTGTGGCCACATGAAGAGTCCAGCAAAATTGCTGGCAAAACTAGGGGGATAGTGAACCTTTGAGAGAGAGCTTCTGGCGACATTTGCAGATTTACTGCACCTTTGACAGAGCAGGTTCTCCAGAGTGTACACAGCTTGGGTGGCAAAAATCAGGAGCCTGATTGAATTCATGTATTTAAGGAAAGAATTCAAGGCTTGTAGAGCAAGGGAATCCTGGAAACAAAGGTAACCATGGAGAGGGCGAGCCCTGCAATTTGACTATAAAATCTACCCCAAGTCCTTGTCTGACAGCTGAACTGCACAGGTTCAAGGATACCCTCAGGAGCAGGCTAGTAAATTGGTGATTGAGCAGAGACATCAGCGCTTCACACTGATGGGAGATAGATTTCACGGTTTGAGTCCAGACGAGTTAATTTCAACTACAACAGAACCCTTAAAAAGACAAAATGGATTCACTACAACAAATTATCTGCAATTCTGTTTTTTAAATCCAAAACTACTAGGTGTGCAAAGAAACAGAAAGTGTGATTCATACTTAGAAAACTGATTCCAAGTGAGCCCCAATGTTGGATTTAAGTAGCTATGTTCACAGAATTAAAGACCAGTGTGACCCAGGAGGAAAAATGAGTTAATAGGAGCTGATCCTGTTGGGCTCAGGTGTTGGATTTAAGTGGTTTTGTAACTATATTCAAAGAACTAGAAGAAAGTATACTCCTAGGAATAATCTCAAAGAATTAAAGGAAAATATAGCATTAATGAATATTTAATTGTATGACCTACCTCATAATTCTTTTAACTGGAAAAGTACATGCATATTGACACACAATTATATTACTGTTTTATATTATCTATTGCTGCATAATAAGTGACTTAAAACTATACAATCTCACACAGTTTCTGTGGGCCAGGAATTCGGGGAGCAGATTAACTGAGTGGATCTGGTTTGGGGACTCATGAGGTCACAGTCAAGATGTTGGGCTGCTGCAGTTGCTGATTGAGGCTGGTGGATATGCCTTCATGATATCTCACATTGGTGGCTAGTTGATGCTTCCTATTGGCATGAGGCCTCATTTCTCACCATGTGCATGGAAGCTTTTGTGTTTGCACAATGTTCTTGTTTATGTCTGTGCTCAGACATGATTATGGAGTAGTCATGGTCACAGACTTTGTCTGATATTGGTATACTGTGACATTTTTCATATTCAGTAGGGAAGACTGTGACCTATATGTCAGTTCCTAGACAGTTATGAGCTGACATCTATCTATCACAGCTGATTTTTTCTTCCTTTTTCAGAAGTAAAATTTTACCTGTTTTGCAGAGTTGTAGTCAAGATAAAGGATGATGTACTATAGCACCCAATATAGAACTGGGAATATAACATGGGTGCAATAAATTGTGGCTAGTATAGGATAATGATGGTCGTAGTGATGATACTTATAGTGGTGATGGTGTCTTTCCTTGAAAGAAATAAATTGTCCGGAACTTCTGGAAATGTATATGGCCCCTGTAACAACCTGTATTCTCTGCCATATTAACAAATGTCACACTGTTGTTATTGTCCACTGGCTTGTCTGTAGTTGCAGCTACATTGTTAGCTGTATACACACCAAAGTACAGTGTTAGCTTTTTTCATTGTTGTATTCTCCGCACCTTGAACAGCTCTGGCATACAGATGAGGAAAGGAAATGATTCTTTAAGAATGAATGAAGTGATTTCACTCATATGTGGAATTTAAGAAACAAAACAGAGGATCATAGGGGAAGAGAAGAAAAAATAGAACAAGACAAAACCAGAGAGGGAGAGAAACCATGAGGGACTCTTAATCATAGGAAACAAACTGAGGTTTGCTGGAGGGGAAGGGGGTGGTGGGATGGGGTAACTGGGTGATGGACGTTAAGGAGGGCATGTGTTGTAATGAGCACCGGGTATTATATAAGACTGATGAATCACAGGCCTGTACCTCTGAAACCAATAATATATGTTAATTAACTGAATTTAAATAAAAAATGTTCATAAAAAAAGGAATGAATGAAGTGAAGCATAGAACTATACCTAGTGTTACTGAAGGTACCCCTTGAAATGTGGTACTGAACTAGACAGCTATTATTTCTGGTGTGATCTCTGTCTATACTATGTTTATTATTTTTGTTTATATATGATTTGTTCCAGGTATTTAATTTAAGGAGATAGAAATCAGTAATTATTTTTTTCCCTATATGAAAAGGTCATACCTCTTTAAGTACATTGCAAATTATAATAAGAAACCCTGATAATTTGAAGGTAAAATCAAGATAGACATCACTTTAGGTTAAAATTTCTGAAAGTCATTACATATGTAGGTGAGATTAACCATCTGCAGGAAAAAAACCCCACCAGAGATGGCTTCTAAATGCTTTGCTGGTAGGACAAAGGGGTTTCCTGTATCTCATCTCAGAGGTAAGATTTTGTTATACCCCTTCAAGGGAACAAGGCTATGTCTTTAGGAAATAATAACTAGATATATAAATCTGTAACATTCTCAAATGAATCATCTCTTGGTCTTCAGAAATTTATTGGTTTTCATAAAGTCTAGAAAATTCTTCTAAAAAACAGGAGAGAAATGATAGTTTGAGTTAGGGTAGCCAAGATGTTTTATGAAGTAGAAATAGATCTAGAATACAGAGACAACCAGTTATCCAGCTTGATTAAAATTTTCTTTAAGAATATCTGTCTTTATTCTAATTGTAATTTTAAAATTAGGAGATTGTCCTAGGAAATGAATGATATGGGTTATTATTATAAATATATTTCTCAATGTATATTACTAAATTTGTATTTCAATTTCTTGTAACTTTGTTTAGAATCTGTTGTGGAAAACCTCTTCAGCTCTCAGGAAATCCAGTTTCTATACCTGCAAAGCCATCCTTGGTGACTGCCAAAGCCCAGGGCTGCTCTAAGACCCAGCCTGAGCCTCCAGGGCCTCTCTTGACTCTCTTCTTCCAGCTTCTTGAGGCCATATGCTACTTCTCCTGTTTTTTATTACTGTCACTCAAATGACCCTTACCAGGATTGGATGCTGAGTATATGTTTAGAATTGGTTCCTTTTGGTGAGCATCTGTGTAATTAATTTATTATCATTTTAATTGAACAACGCAGAAAGTGTATGCCTATGATAGGTTATTATTTTGTTGATCTTTCTCTTAAATTATTTTTATTGCATCTTAATAGATTACATTGCTTCTTGGCCATCCTAAGTAGTTTTTGTTGTTGGTGGTGATGGTGGTGATTGTGGTGTATTGACATTGTGCTAACGTTTAACTCAAAACACATGAAGCCTGAAAATGTGTTTGAAATATAAAATGAAAACAACAGAGAAATAATTAGTGTCATCTGTTTTACTCTGTTGTATTCAACTTTTATTCATTCACTTTCCTAATGTATTTTCCTGAACTCTATTTTCCCTTTTTCAGTTTTTCTGGATCTTTTTAGGAGACTTCAAGTGTGGAAATGATATGACACCATAAGATAGTGGCAAGTGTCAGCTCTGTTCCTGGGTTGCTACTGTAATTGTAAGTAAGGGAGAGTAACAAAGCAAGCAAATCTGGGAACCCAGAATAATTTGTTATGGTATTTTGTTTATTTGATATACAGAAAGTGCTTTCAGATTGTTCCTTTTAGATGAGACCATTTAGAACTTGACTTTATATTCTAGGTTTTGGTGTATTATCCCCAAGTTTTGATTCCCCACTCCTGTATCTTTCCATTATTAAGATGCTCGGTAAAACAAAGTTCATGAAAATTCCTCTCATCTGTGGCATTTTTTCCCTCATTCTGCTTAAATTATGCTTATCTTTAGCCAGTCAGAATAAATTTGAGTGCCTTCTATGTGTTCAGATATTCATTTTATGTTGTTTATATAAATTTTGTCAAATCATTAACCTTTCACCGGAAGCTTTCAATTATGGTAACCTGTCTTTATGGCTAATCATGATTTAGATTCTTTTTCTGGTTTACAAAAACACTCTGCTTGCCTGCATGGCTTCATACCTGCTAGGGTCTGCATTTGTTTTTGTTTTTTGATCTCATCACCTCAGTGGTTAAAGAGCTTCTCTGTAAATGCATTAATATTCTTCCTGTTATTCAAGCTCATAATCTGTCAACACTTCTCCCTCAATTTCTCTTGCATCTGCTGCTTCCCATTCCCATAGCAAATAGTTCAGGTCGCTCCTTTTTAAATCTTGCAACAGAATTTTAGAAATAACTTTGAGATGTTATTCTTACCTTCAGACTCTATATTTCAATTGCTTCCCCATTCAGACTGCTCTCCGGTTATCTTCCAGAATCATACTTCTGGTCCTGTCATTCCTGCTCAAAAGCCATCCATAGGTCTGCATTTCCTATAAAATTAAGTCCTTCACCTTCTGGCCTTAGCCACTATCTCCTCTGCAGCTGGAGCCTCAGCTGTTAATGTAAGCAAATAGGAGGCCTCATAGAAAGAATATGGGTTTTGTGGTCATTACATTTTGTTTTGAATCCTGGCTCCAGTATTTTACTGCTGTATTATCTTGTGCAAGTTGCTTCAGCTTTGGAGCCTTAGTTTTCTCATTCGAGAAATGGAAATCATAATTCCTGCCCTGTAAGGGCTGTTTAAAAGTAAATGAGATAGATGTTAAAAACCTACCATGTGAGTAGGCATTTAATAAATATTAGTAATCCTTTCTATATTCTACTCCCCTCAGATAGGGGCAGATGGGCCCAGAGTCAGATGACCTGGATAATCTGCTAAATCTGATTAGTGGTGTAGCTTGCACAGATATTTAACCATAGGCCTTAGTTTCCTCATCTAAGAAGTAACCGCCTAGGGTGTTCCTCAGTGACTGAGGTGGAAAACAGCTCCCCCCAGTCTCACATGGCTTGTCGACATGTCTTAAATGACCAATAAGTGTTAACTGTTTTTTTCAGCCGACATTTCAAAATTGGCAGATTTAACATATGCATATGCACACACACATACACACACCCACGGAATTGTTCCTTCTTTTGAAAAAAAAAATCTGAAGATCTGGCTGTTTTGTTGCATATCTCTGTGTGGCCAATAGCTCCCTTTATACCCTCCAGTGTATCCTTATCCCGCATCACTGTCTGAATTTCACTGGCCCTCCAAAGTACTAGCGATTATTGCGCTTGGTATGTGGCCTCCAGTCAGTTTCCTTGTAGCCCCTTGAAATGAATTCAGGGGTTTGTTTCACATTCTCAAAGGAGACTAGCAACCAAAAATAGTATGGATCACTTGGCTAAGAGTTATCTCAGGTTGCTTCTCGTTCTCAAGTCCTATGGAATGTAATGATTTGAAATTGTATTTCCAGACCTTATTAGTCCCTGGTGTTAAACCCATGATCATGTTGAAGGCCTAAGTCCATCTGAATCTTGAGATGAAAAAGCATATGACCAGTCATAATTGGGTCAGCCAAGTTAATAAATTTTTGAACTTCCTACGTGAACTGACTCCAGATCAACTTTAATTATGAAAATGGCTGAAATAATTTGATGTCAGTTCTCATTTTAAAGATATATCTTCAGGGGCGCCTGGGTAGCGCAGTCGTTAGGCGGCTGCCTTCGGCTCAGGGCGTGATCCTGGCGTTTTGGGATCGAGTCCCACATCGGGCTCCTCCGCTGGGAGCCTGCTTCTTCCTCTTCCCACTCCCCCTGCTTGTGTTCCCTCTCTCGCTGGCTGTCTTTCTGTCACATAAATAAATAAAATATTAAAAAAAAAAAAAGATATATCTTCAACAAAAGTTGAAGGGAGGGAGTGGAAGGCAGTGGTATAGTATTATCAGCACTTCTCTTACTGTTCTCTGCCCAAATAACTTATACTTCTGCCTTGTTCCCTTAATGTGCCATGTATTTTTCCCCTCGTTCATTTTGTTCATGCAATCCTCTTTGCCCTACCCCAAATATTTAGTAACTATCCACTTATTTTTCATCTTCTCTCAAAGCCCAGATCAAATTATACTAAATTAATAACAAAACTAGTTATTTGTATATTATTTTATTTCTACCTTTATTAGAACACTTAGCATGTTGTATTAGAATGATTTGCTTCTTTTGACATCCTAGTATGTAAGTTCTGGTCTTTAGCATATGGTCAGCACCACATGGTTGGTTCTCATTGTATGTTTGTTAAATTTAATATAGCTGAGTTTAGAGTACATGGGCATTCCAAAAGGTAGAGCAGTATAAGCAAAAGGGTAAAGATGAAAACTATAAAACATATTTGGAGACAGGAACAGAGAGCAGAGCACTCATAAATTTTTAAATAGCTAAAAATGAAGTCGGAAAAATATATTGCAGCTAGTTTCTGGTCTGTTAAACTATTTGGAATCATTCTTCCATGGGACACTGTCACCTTTGTGATAGTCTATAGAGTTGAAGTTTGAACCTGGGGCAAGATGATGGCAATAGAAATGCAAAGGAAGTGATAGTTTTAAAAGAATTTGTACAGAGAAAATTGGTAGTTCTTGGTGACTGAAATTTATATAGGGTTTAGGGAAATGGATGAATCAAAGATAATTCTAAGATTTTTATTTTGGAAATGTCTTGAAGAATAATAATAAATCTACCACTGACAAAATTAGGAAAATTAGGAGATGGAGCTCTTTGGGGAAATAATGCATTTAGTATTAGATATATTGTATTTGAGATCTCACAAGTAGAGATATTTAAGATTTAAGATTTCACATTCATTGCTCTTCAGTCATTTACCTACCGCCTTATATTTTTAGAATTAGTTTACATGTTTTATTTGAATAGTATAAATTATCACCTCTCTAGGGTATAAGGACCAGATGTTGATTGAAATGAATTTAACCCTACTGATAGTTGAGAGGTGAGAGGAAGAGATAAGCAATCCTTGAACATTGCTTCTATCACCTCTGCAAGTTCAGTATTCTTCAAAATTTGCTGTGGTCGTTAGAGTTAAGAATAGGTCAATAGTCTCTAAGCCTTACAACTTTTGGTAGCAGGATTATTTTTATATCCTAATTTATTTTTGGAAAGCTTACTTAACATTTTCTTAGTATAACATGATGCTAGGTATTGTGGTTGAATACAAAAGTGAACTGGGCATAACCTCTCTCTTTAAAAAAACCACATTCCAATAAGAGAGAAAAGACATCAGTAATTGTAGTACAAAACAAAATGGAAAGATGAATGTTTTCCTTTCTAAGCAGATTTTTATTCAAGTTTCTTCCCATTTGATATAGTCTGAGAATTATAGTATTATACTTTCTAGACTAAGTGATCTATGCAAGTCCTTTGTTCTAAGCATTGCCCAAGAAAATGCTTTATCTAGATTAATTATAAATATATAATTATTATGTATAATGTAATACATATATATTATTATTTAATTTCCAGCTGTGTGACAGTGTTTTTATCCAAAACTAGTTGATTTCATTTTTCAAGAAAGTTTTTCATCATTCTTTATATTTGAAATTTAAAATGTCCGGCTGTGTGTGTTTCAGTTGTTATAGTGCTTTCATGGGTTTTTATAGTTCTCCATAATAAAATTCTAGTTTTCCCTCCTGACATGTGAAGCTGTTCCTCATTTATTGTTTTATTCTTCTATATGTGTTTCTTAAGAATGTTTATGCCATTTTAGTGAGTTAATGTGCCATGACAACTATTTTTTTTATTTAAAAAGTGACAATATTTTCAGTTTATTCAGAATTTCACTACAGCTGCCTCTTTGTCAACAGTTATTTCCCAAAGGTTATTATTCTTAATTGACTGCTCTTTGCCCCTGTGGATTATAAAGGCATTCTCTAAACACAGTGAATCTGTCCTTTTTTCCGCAACACCTACATTTATAAACCTTTAATACTGCTTAATATTTTATAGTATTTTCTACCAAAGACAGATTTGGAAGTATAATTCCATTATTATCTGGAAATAATTCTTTTTGTAAGAGGAAGTTCTTTTTTTTTTTTAAGATTTTATTTATTTATTTATTGGAGAGAGAGAAAGCACTAGAGAGAGAAGAAGCATGAGTGGTAGGCAGAGGGAGAGGGAGATGCAGACTCCCCACTGAGTAGAGAGCCCCTTGTGGGACTTGATGCCAGGACCCTGGGATCATGACCTGAGCCAAATCAGATGCTTACCCGACTGAGCCACCCAGGTGCCCCAGGAGAAGGGTCATTTTTAATCAGACAAACTTAAACTGTATAAATTATTTCTACTTTTTTTTTTAAGAGAGGGCAAGAGAGGGGGGAGGGGCAGAAGGAGAGGGAGAGAGAGAATTTTAAACAGGCTCCATGGAGCCCCATGTAGGGCTCGATCTTAAAACCCTGAGATCATGACCTGAGTGGAAATCAATAATTGGGCACTTAACTGTGCCACCCACATGCCCCAAATTACTTCTACTTCTGTCAGTTCTTTTCAATCTTCCTTGCCATCCCCACCCCACCCTGTTCACTTAGTATGTGCATTTTCACTAGAAGGTGCATTTGGCTTAAGTTCACTTACTTATTTTTTTTGTCAAAAAATAAAATATGTGGTTCATTCTCTTGGATCAGGTGGTTGTATGTATCACTTGAGAGGTCTCTGGGATTGTGCAAACAAACAATTTTGCCTTTTTCATTAGAGATTTAAATTTAGATTGTGTAAATTTATTTAAAACCATTTATTATTATTAACACATATTTCTCAAATGGAACAGACTGGCCGATATGTTTTGGTACCTTAAATTATTTATTTGTTTTGCTTAGATGGACATTATCTAAAAAAGCTAGCCTAGAAACTTCGACATCAACACTGAGGTTCTGCTTAATAATAAAAATACTGGAGAGGAAAGGGTTATCTTTTCAAAGTTAGATTAACTATAAAAATATAAAATTTATGTTAAGAATTAGTAGCTCTTGGGGAGCCTAGGTGGCTCAGTTAGTTGGGTATATGCCTTTGGCTTGGGTCATGATCCCACGGTCCTGGGATTGAGGCCTGCCTTGGGCTCCCCGCTTAGTGGAGAGCCTGCTTCTCCCTCTCCCTCTGCTGTTCCCTCTGCTTGTGCTCTCTCGCTTTCTCTCTGTCAAATAAATAAATAAAATCTTTAAAAAAAAAAAAAAAAAAAGAATTAACAGCTCTCTACCAATAGGAAAGAAAGAATAATCCTAGGTTGTTTTGGTAGTCACTACTTTGTTTTCATGTTTTGAACATTTAAAATGATCTCTAGAAGCCAGAGGAAAAATATTTGGTTGAATTGCATATTATAATATTAACATTTGGCAATATACAAGGTGAAAAAATAGTAAAATATAGTGATTTTTAATCTTTCAGGTCACAAATCCCATAAAAAGGCTGTGTTAAGTGAATGCTATAGAACCCCTTCCTCAAAAAAAAATATGGTATCTATGTTCATAAATAGACACAAAACTACATACAGCTTTACGTGAGTCATAGGCTTCTTTAACTCTTATACCTCAAGGTAAGAATCACTGGTTGAAAGTGTTATTGGTATTACAAAGTTCTTTGAATTCTTCTTGATTTAGACCAACACTCGTGCTCATTCTTCATTTTTTCTTGTAATTTTTTGTTCCTTATTATGAGCTATTTATATATTTGCAAACATTCATTTAACTAATCTTTTTTTTTTTTTTTGGTTTGTATAGTCTCTTTATTCCTTTTTAAAAAAAAGTTTATTTTTTTCCTTTCTTTCAGTTTTTGTTTAAATTATAGTTAGTTAACATTCAGTGTAATGTTATTTCAGGTGTATAATATAGTGATTCAACATTTCCATACATCACCTGGTGCTCATCACAAGTGCCCTCTTAATCCCTATCACCTATTTCACCCATCCCCCCCTTAACCATCAGTTTGTTCTCTGTAGTCTGTTTCTTGGTTTGGCGCTCTCTCTCTCTTTTTTCCCCCTTTGCTCATTTATTTTATTTATTAAATTCCACATGCGAGTGAAATCATATGGTATTTGTCTTTCTCTGACTGACTTGTTTCGCTTAGCATGATACTCTCTAGCTCTATCCATGTTGTGGGAAATGTCAAGGTTCCATTCTTTTTGATGGCTGAATAATATTCTATTGCATGTATACACCACATCTTCTTTGTCTGTTTGTCAGTCGATGGACACTTGGGCTGTTTCCATAATTTTGCTATTATAGATAAAATCAAGTGCTGAGAACAGTCCCTCCTCTTGTTAAGGGAAGCTCTATTTCCGATGCAGCTATAGATTATCAGACTGGTATCTCTGGGCAACACCCATGACAGTTACTGAATCTCAATTCTTCCTTCTTAATTATTGAGACCAAAATGGCAATTTTTAAAGTTTAGGTTGGCATTTTATTTATTTATACTGTTTGCAGCCACCTTGAATAATGACCCCTAAGGAATAAAATTGATTTGGTTTTATTAATTATATGCATCATTACAAAAATTAAATAAAGAATAAGATCTGCTAGAAGTATGGTAGGAACTAGATAGGCAAAAGTGTATATTTAATGCAAATTCCTTTTGCATGTTCCTTCTGCTTGGCAAATGATTATAACTAAATTCAGTTAAGAGTAGAATAGACACATCTATTTTGTATTAATATTGAAATGTAAGTAATAGAGTTTAGCTAACAATAATAGCATATGAAAGCTGAAGTTAATGAAATACATAATGAAAAAAGTACAATTTTGAGACAGAATTGTGATTTAGTTTTACTCTCTCAAAATGCCCTATTAGTAATTATTTATGCTTATAATTACAGTTTACCTGGGACAAAAGTTCTTTGTGTCCTGCCCCAAACAATAAATAAACTGAAAAGTCTTTATTTTTGAAAGCTTGAAAATCTAGGTGCAAGTCAATGTATAGAATAAAAATATTTGTCTTCTCTGTAAGAGATCAGTGGTAGTGTTAGTTACTCAGGTACTGGCATTGTTGAAGCACTGGGGGTGGTAGAGCCAATAGTGGTGTTGAGAAGTGACAGTCAAAATAGGACATCTCATTTCCTGTTTCCTAGGAACAAGGGAATAACAGATGGGTTTCAAAGCACTTACTGGTTGATTTTTAAGGTATCCTTTACAATTATAATATCAATTTTTAAAGTTTTGCAATCTGGAATTAATTTTGTATTTTGGTAATAAAATCATATTTGATTTATTAAATTTAAAACTTATTCTAAAGAAAATATTTACAAATATTTTAATTTACTCTTAAATGCTTCTAATTTTAAATGGAGTTTGAAGTTGTTGGGTTTCTAGTAATCTATCTCTTGGTTTTGGTTATTTTCTGAAAACAGAGACTTTTGATAATAGAAAATTAAACTGTAGTAAAACTTGAAACTCTATGTGAGGTCTTTAAGGCATAGTGAAGCTTGTAACCTACTAAATTTCACATTAAATCCTGTGAGAAATATCATTAATATTAGAATTCTCTCCTATTCTTTAAAGCTTATGCTACAACAGTGGTGCCTAGTGCTAACCACTGGTCTCCCAGCATCGAGCAATTCTGGCTATCATCCTACTTAGAATGTAGAACCCAGGGTTGGCTTTTGGACTCCTATGTCATGTCTCAAGTTACAGCTCACCTGTCCCTAGTTGTGCCTTCAAATGATGAAGGTCTTACACCCAAGTACCAGACCCTAAACCTCCTTTCTCCCAGCAGGTTCATTTAGGGACTGGGTATATGCTTTGATCTTTCTTTTGGGTTCTTCCATAGTAGCCTATATGATATTCTGGGTTTAAATATTTGAGTGTTTTCAACCTTCTATTCTGACAAAGCCCTAAGTATACACAGTTACTTAATTTGGATTCATGGTTTGGGGGTTGCCTACTATGTTCTAGGCTCCGTATTAAGATGATATGTATGTGTGTGTGTATGCATGCACGTGTGCACATCTGCATGCACTTACATTAAATACTTGTATACATATTCATGTATATGTGTGTGAGTGTTCTTTAACAACATTATAAAATATGTATCTTCCTCCCATTTTATAGATCAAGTCTTAGAGCAGATAAATAAATTAGTCATGGCTACACAGGTATAGACGGTCTGAGAACCACAATTCAAACCTAGTTCTTGCTCATTCATTTACTTATTTACTCATCAGGTACTTCGAGTGCCAGGCATTATTCTAGATTCTGAGGAATCAGTAATGAATAAAAATCCCTGTCCTCTTGGATCTTACTTGCTATGTCAGATGGTGATAAGTGCTGTGAAAAAAAATTAATAAAAGATCAGAGAGGGTAAGGATTGAATGGGGTTGCAGTTTTAAACAGAATTGTCAGAGAAATTTTCACTGAAATAGTGACATTTGAGCACAGACCTAAAGGAAGTGAGAGTGAGCTATGAAAATACCTGAGAGAAGATGGTCTCAGACAGAGTTAAAAACAAGCACAGAGGCCTGAGTAAGCACATCCCTGTGGGATCTCAGCAGAATTCTAACTGGGAATTTCTGTGCCCTCTAGAATCCATATTGGACACTTACTGTCTGTGTGCTTTGTAAATGGTTAAGACACATATCCCATAAATGGATCTCAAATTACACCTTGGAATTGTTTATTTTTTAATCAGGTTTACTTTTTATTTACCAAATCAATTTCTAAATTGCTGCTTCTTTGTATGATATTTTTATTTTCCTTCAAATTAAACTATGAAAATGGTCTGTTATAGTTAAAATATGTAGTTAGATTTTCCTATTTTTATATTTAATTTTATTTTTAGTTTTATAAGTAATTAAATGTGAAAATGCTTTTGAAATGGTTACATGTACTTTATACATACAATATGATGTTAATATTGGCACAGTAAGAACATGCATGTCAATTGTTTGTTAATTTTACCTTATTTTTTCTAAGAGCATGGTTTATGTGTTGAAATGACATATTGTTTCATTTCACATGCAACCTGAAATTACTCTGAAGTAGCATAAGCAAAAAGTTTCCTAGCATGTAATTGGATGATAGAAATTATTTTTTTTAAAAAAACAGCAGTATATATATTTTCTTCCTTACACAAGTGATAAGATTATAGAGATATCAAACATTCATAAAATTTAATGCATCCTATCTATAATTTTCAAGTTCAGCAAGACAGACTTTACCTTTTGGTTGAAGTCTACTAAACAAGTATAAAAGATTAAAGCCTAAGTCATTCGTTGTGGAAGTCTCAGCCTTAAAATGTTCATTAAATGTCCATTGAAAATAAGTAACTTTCCATTTTAGAAAACATGTTCAATTCAACTCAGCCAGCACTTATGAGCACTTATTGTGCTTATGGGAGTTTATTGATAAGAAAAAAAAATCTCCTGTGAAGCTATTGCAGTAGCACTGGTGAAAGTTAATAGAGTTTGAACTCAGGCAGTGATAGTGGGGCAAGGGAAAGGTGGGTGGTTAGTTCCACAGTGAAAGACATTTTTTACATTAAGATTGATGGGTGGCTGGATATGTGGATTTAGGGCACAGGGAGCATTTAAGATAATGTAAAGACTTAGCTTCAGCACTGAGCAAGTAAGGACATTATTAAACAAGATAGGAAATAGAGAGGAAAGGTTTGGAGAGCATGAGAATGTGCATTTCAGTTTTGAACCTTTTGAATTAGAGGCATCTGTAGGATATTCATGTAGAAATGAATATAAAACATTTTCATGTCCTTCGAAGACTATTATTAAGAGGGAACTGTTGATTTTTCTTGAAATTCTGGGCCATGGGACGGTTCGAGGCTGTATGATAGCAGTAGTAACCTTTGTCCTAACTCCTGTAACACAGTTAAACCTCAAAATTTAGCACATAATTATGCTTTGTCTTGTATCATATTCTAAATGTTCTAAATCGCTTGTCTCACCTTATGATTATACACATTAGGGTGAGATGAGATTTTATTCTAACAGGCTCAGCAGTGTATTGAAGTCCTCCAACTGGCTTCAGTGATTGCTACGATCACAGAAACAAATCCTAAGATGGAATTTGTTTCTCCTAGTATAGCTGGTGTTGCTGCAGTAGTGAGTATATTAAAGAATTGCTTTCATTCATCCATTCATTTCCTACTAACTGAGTGCCTGCTGTATGAAGGTATTGTTGCTTTAAAACTGGACATGAAGCAGTTGGGTTGCTTTATTTCTAGAAATAGATACTACAAAATCTCATTATAAAGTCTTTTTATTTCCTTTTCAGAGACATCAGTTGATCTATGTGTAAAAATTACTTTTTAAATTTCTCAAAACCTTAAAATCACTTCTGGTAGAGCGGGAGGTGTTGAGAGAAATAAAGTGAAGGAATTAAGAACATGAACAAAGTGAATATGAACCATTAAGATATTACTATGGTATGGATCTCTGCCAGAGGGAGTTCTTGCTAGACCTGATTCTGACAGTCATATACTTGCCTAGCAGTTTTAACTGGTGTCTTTCCTGTTTTCATTTGTAGCCTATTGAACTTACTGCTATAGCATGCTAATAATCAAATTTGGGAATTACAAGCAAGGGCTGAATACTGCCTTGGTTCACATGCCTTGCCATTTGGTGTCTATGCAAACGTGGCTAACATGTAGCCTCTCTAAGTTTTGATTTCTTCCTCTGGAAATCGAGATAAGAGCACTATGTAATCACCTCATAAGACTGTTCCATTAAATGTAAACTGTTGAGCACGGTTCCTGGCACATAGCATATGTGCAATAAATATTAATTATCATTTCAATGAGTTATTATGAATCCTAGCAGTACTCTGTCTTCCTTAAAGTTCTAGAGAACATTCAAATAAAATAACACACTTATTTTTTTAACTTTTTAAAATGTAAATATGTAAACTATGTAAAATGTAAATATATTGATTGTTGCTATTTATTTTTAGTTTTGAGGCATTATTATTCATTTCTCTACCTTGAGATTTTCATAATCAATATGTGTATATATAACTCTTCTATCTTTTCTTATACGTTGATCTCTGCTGTTAAACAAAAAAAAAGATACCTAGAGATATCCTGATTTCATATTTACAGAAAATAGCTTCTCCCCTGCCTCTTTGCTTCCCTTGTTTTTATGCCCAATTAACCTATATTACAAGAAACCTCTGTGAATAGGGATCTAGGGTGTACAAAAAAATAAGAGTAAATAGACAAAGCATGCAATCAAGCTGAACAGGTACTTCCAGTAGGGGGAGATATTTACAAAATAATCATGCCACTTAATATGCCAGTGCAGTGGCAACAAATTTATAAACAAAGCTTTCCCTGTGTAAAAATTCCAGCTAATTAATAAAGTAAATATTGGTTGAGTAACACTGTGGTTTCTGTCTTGCCAGTTGCGGAACCCAAACTCCTTCTACAAGTACCTAGAGAAGCACTATGAGGACTACATACACTGTCACCATTGCCATATAACTTCTTACATACTGTTTCAGAGTGGAAGTAAAGATAAGAACATGATGTGCCTCTCTCTCTCTCTCTCTCTCTTTCTGAATCTTTAAAAATTGCTAGTGGAAGTTACAGGCTGGATCACTTTAAAACAAAGAAAGTACAGAAGCTGTATTTCTGTAATTCAGTAAGATTTTTTCACAGGTCCTAGACTATCTGAATAAACTGGTATGGCCCTAAATGACATAAACTAATGGACTGAATCAGAACACTATCTTTTAAAAAAAAAAAAAAAAGCAAGCATTGTTAAGATAATAGCTTTGTAATTTAGATCTCCAGATTTCTGAAATTTCTGCCGAGGCCTATAATTAAAAGCAAATTAACAACATTTAGATCAAGTTGGATTTGGATTTTTTCAAGTATTTTTGGTAGGTTAGTTAAGTTGATTTGAACATTTACTTGTCCAACAGAAACATCACATTTCTTTCTGTTGGCAACATTGTCCAATAACTGACTACTATAATAGTCCCTCTGCACTTTGAGATTTAATACTCTTATTCTATCACATTCTAAGAAATTGCTGCCCTGGAACTTGGAGATGTTGAGACTGCCCTTAAACCTGAGAGTCTCACTTAATAGTTAACTGAGTTTTCCCCTCTGTATCATGCCTAAATATTTTGATGTGGATTTTATTACTTTTGGCTGCGTTAGTAAATTCAGTTTGTAAAATATCCAAAGAACTTTATAATACACAAAATATATCTTAAATAAATTCACTGTAGTAATTTTGTAGCTTTAATTTCTATTTAGTTGATTCAGAAATGGAAGTTATAGGTCTCTGCCAATTTTATTCTTATTAATTAACATGGTAAACATTACCACCAACAACTTAACAGATATTAGCTTTAAAAAGATACTGTGTTAAATATGCAAGACTTTATCAATTTTCCTCTATTAATTTTTGCTAGAAGCATCATTATTGTGTTTAAATGAATTTTTACAATTTTATAACTAACTATGGAGGGTTAGCTATGCTAGAATAGACTTCACAGTGTATAGTTTGGTTTCTCTGATAGAACCAAAGTTATTTCCTGGATTGTACCATTCTTTCATAAGGTGAGTATTTTAAATACTTCGTTTAAACACTGAATATGTGGGGCTTTTTAATGATTAAAAGTAATATTCAATGAGTGAACTTAATTAGACTGATCCGTCTAAAGAGCTCATTTGAACCACTACAGACACATTGGAATACCCTTTTTGTAAGCTTCCTAAATAAATATATAAAAATAGCCGTAGAAAACTGAAATTGAGCAAATAAAAAGCATCTCTATCAGTGTACATATGTGTTTCCATCTATTCCATTAGAATAGGTGAGAGTATGCTGCAATAATAAGCCTAAAACCTCAGTGACTAAAAAGAATGATGGTTACTTTCCTATATGTTGCCACCCACAGTAGGTTGACAACAGTGATGTCCATGTCATAGTCACTCACGGACTCAAGTGCCATCTTGACACATATTTCAGTTATTGCAGTTCTGGAAAAAGAAAGCATAGTGAATCCTCCAGTTCTCTTAAAACTTCTGTCTGAAAATGGCATAGTTCACTTTGGTGAGATGTGTCCACACCAGAGTTCGACAGGATACATGATCCTCACATAGAGAGAGGTACCGGATGTTTGCAGTGTGACAGTTGACCGTATTCTTCTTAATGAGTGAGCATTTGAAGATCATCAATAGTTCCTATAGTAAATGTATAGAATATATGGCTTAAAACTGACCAGGGAAAGAAAATGAACTTTTTTCACCTGATTTTAACATGACAAGTTTAAAAACTCATACTGACAGTGCATTGAACACAAGCACACACACACACACACACACACACACACACACACGCAAAATTTCTCCATGGTCCAAATGATGCGGGGACTCTTTCACAGTAACATTTATACCACTGGAGACACTGCCATTGTTCCACACGTAGGTAGTGTGCACAGGGAATAACAGTGTAGAGCAGGCTGATTGCCTTTAAATTCACAGTTGTAGGTCAGCCAGGACTGTTCATAAATTTAATGACCACATTATAGTGTAGCGGATTTTAAGCTGCTTTTTTTGCTGCTGCCTTTTTTTTTTTTTTTTGCTTTTAGAAGGATAAAAAAGGCCAAATTTTAATTTGGAATTTAAATATATAATTGTGTACACTATTAAGAGAAAACTGGATGCTACAAATAACTAATAGCTGTAATAACAAATACAGTGAAACCATTAGAGATATTATCAAAATTCACACCAAAATGAAAATATTGTCATTTGTTGTAAAGATCCAGTGTTTTTCATTTACTCTTTTTTAAATCTCACACAAAGTAGCATTAACTAGTTATTGCTAACATTTCTTTTTTTATCCTGATCTTTTTAGGTATTACTAATTTTCCCAAAATATTTTGTGAAACTTCCCAGAAGCTGGTGAGTGTGGAAGCCTTTGTTCTGGCAGTGAGATATTATTCTGTACAAAACTTGGAAATATGTACTCCTTTTGAACAGTTGCTTACAGTCCTTCGAGGAAATAAAAAACAGAGAACTGGTAAGTGTGTATGTATTTTTTTTAGTACTAGAAGCGATATACTGTCCATATATGTTCATATATTTTTTTCTAACAAGTTCTCAATTTATTGTTCTATCAGTGCTCTTCTATCGTGAGCACTGGTAGACTGGCTTATACTTAGATAAGTAGGTTTTTTTATGCATCATGTTATACAGAACAACTAGTTACAGATCTCCACGTTTTTTTTTTTCCTACATTTTAGTCCAGTTATCAGTCTTTTCCTTTATAATTGTTTTTTGTGTCAAGGAACATTTTTATTTTTTTATTTTGTTTTTAAGATTTTATTTATTTGAGAGAGATAGCAAGAGAGAGCACGAGCAGGGGCAGGGAGAAGGAGAAGCAGGCTTCCCACGGATTAGGGAGCCCGATGTGGGGCTCAATTCTGGGACCCCAGGATCATGACCCAAGCCAAAGGCAGACGCTTAGCCAAGTGAGCCACCCAGGTGCCCCTCAAGGAACATTTTTTTTTTTAAGTAATGTTCTATGGGTCCTCTATGTTCTTAATTCAAATTTTGATTCATAGCAGCTAAACTAATAGAGATCTATCATGCAGACACAGTGGAATCTCTATATTATTTTCATACGTAATTACAGAAAACATGAACATTAATGGATTTTTTTTTTAAGATTTTATTTATTTATTTGACAGAGAGAGAGAGACAGCCAGTGAGAGAGGGAACACAAGCAGGGGGAGTGGGAGAGGAAGAAGCAGGCTCCTAGCGGAGGAGCCCAATGTGGGGCTTAACCCAAACCGCTGGGATCACTCCCTGAGCCGAAGGCAGATAGATGCTTAACGACTGCGCCACCTAGGCGCCCCAACGGATGATTTTTTATTACATTTTGTTTCTTTAATAGCAGTACTTTAATTTTATTTTATTTTTGTTCAGATGAAAATGTGAAACCAGACGAATTTATGAATTTGAAAAAATCTCATGAAGTTCAGGCTATGTCAGAGCTTATCAGCAGTATTGCTGATTACTATGGAATAAAGCAGGTAAGAGAATTTCTTTGTATTTTCAGGTGTTAAAATTAGTGCCTTTTTTTTTTTTTCTTGGTATCATTTACATCTTATCTACGATCACTGTCCAGCCTTTAAATGTCATTAAATAATAGCTGATGTTAGTTATGTCAGACACTTTTTTTTTTTAAAGATTTTATTTATTTATTTGACGGAAAGACAGCCAGTGAGAGAGGGAACACAAGCAGGGGGAGTGGGAGAGGAAGAAGCAGGCTCCCAGTGGAGCAGGGCCCGATGCGGGGCTCGATCCCAGGACTCTGGGATCACGCCCTGAGCCAAATGCAGATGCTTAACAACTAAGCCACCCAGGCGCCCTATATCAGACACTTTAAATATGTGCCGTCATTTCCCAATACAGTGTGATTATGGCAAATTTATGCTAAAAATAAGATATGACTATTCATGTTTTGCCACAAATTTCACTCTTTTAAATTATCTTCGATAAGTTTCCAATTTGAGGCAGCATTATGATAATGACATTCTGCAAAATTTTTTGCCACTGGGTGTTCTCAGAACCTGGGTTACCAAGCTGTGGTCATTATAGTAACACGAAGAAACTGTGTTTTAGGACTCAGATTCTTTCACAATGTCAGAATCACAGTGCATTCCTGTTGTGAAAAGTAACTTTTGTGAAACAGTAATGTCTGAAACAGATGTTAAAATAAAATCAAATATTGCCTATATTGACCTATAAAAATAGTGAGTTATTTTTCTTATCCCTAGCTTGTAAAAATAGTAAATTATTTTTCTTATCTCAGAAGACCATCTGTGGGGGTAGTCAGAATCTTCCGTTCTTCAATTTCTGTAAGGCGTTAAAATCTTTTCCATAGATTCTCCCAGACTTGTGGAGAGTTTGAGGATGATTAGAAAACTATTACATGAAAGACCTCAGTGTGAGACAGGAATCCATCAAAATTCTAGAGGAGAACATAGGCAACAACTTCTATGACATCGGCCAGAGCAACCTTTTTCACGACACATCTCCAAAGGCAAGAGAAATAAAAGATAAAATGAACTTATGGGACTTTATCAGGATAAAGAGCTTCTGCACAGCCAAGGAAACAGTCAAAAAAACTAAGAGACAGCCCACGGAATGGGAGAATATATTTGCAAAGGACACCACAGATAAAGGACTGGTATCCAAGATCTACAAAGAACTTCTCAAACTCAATACACGAGAAACAAATAAACAAATCATAAAATGGGCAGAAGATATGAACAGACACTTTTCCAATGAAGACATACAAATGGCTAACAGACACATGAAAAAATGTTCAAAATCATTAGCCATCAGGGAAATTCAAATCAAAACCACACTGAGATACCACCTTACGCCAGTTAGAATGGCAAAGATAGACAAGGCAAGAAACAACAATTGTTGGAGAGGATGTGGAGAAAGGGGATCCCTCCTACATTGTTGGTGGGAATGCAAGTTGGTACAGCCACTCTGGAAAACAGTGTGGAGGTCCCTTAAAAAGTTAAAAATTGAACTACCCTATGACCCAGCCATTGCACTACTGGGTGTTTACCCCAAAGATACAGACGTAGTAAAGAGAAGGGCCATATGCACCCCAATGTTCATAGCTGCATTGTCCACAATAGCCAAATCATGGAAGGAGCCGAGATGCCCTTCAACAGATGACTGGATTAAGAAGCTGTGGTCCATATATACAATGGAATATTACTCAGCTATCAGAAAGAACGAATTCTCAACATTTGCTGCAACATGGACGGCACTGGAGGAGATAATGCTAAGTGAAATAAGTCAAGCAGAGAAAGACAATTATCATATGATTTCTCTCATCTATGGAACATAAGAACTAGGATGATCGGTAGGGGAAGAAAGGGATAAAGAAAAGGGGGGTAATCAGAAGGGGGAATGAAACATGAGAGACTATGGACTATGAGAAACAAACTGAAGACTTCAGAGGGGAGGGGCGTGGGGGAATGGGATAGACTGGTGATGGGTAGTAAGGAGGGCACGTATTGCATGTGCACTNATGTGCACTGGTGTTATATGCAACCTAATGAAGCATCGAACTTTACATCGCAATCCGGGGATGTACTGTATGGTGATTAACATAATATAATAAAAAAAAATCATTAAAAAAAAAAAAAGAAAACTGTCACAGTTTGGCCTAGGCATGCAGAGCCACTTGTGGCAGCATAGCTCTCTAGGTTAGGGGCTAAAGGCAAGAGCTAAGCCAGTAATTTTCAACCTTTCCTTTAGCATATCATACCTAGCAGTACCTACCTGAATCAGTAACAGGCTTACCATGACAGTGATACTCAGCTGGAGTAAAA
Organism: Ailuropoda melanoleuca; assembly: GCF_002007445.2. Taxonomy (NCBI): domain Eukaryota; kingdom Metazoa; phylum Chordata; class Mammalia; order Carnivora; family Ursidae; genus Ailuropoda; species Ailuropoda melanoleuca. The sequence goes on from NC_048232.1 coordinate 54,929,516, forward strand.
GGGGCAATTACACAGTAAAATTTAAACTGCCATACATATTAGATGGATGGACATTAGAAACATAAAATTGAGTAGAAAACGAAACAGTTTAAAGAAGACTACATATTTTATGGTGCCATTTTTTTAAAGCTTTTAAGCAAAATAATGGTGTCTTCTTAATGCAAAAAATGCATGCAAAACAGCTATTAAAGAAGCAAGGGAATCATAATTTGAGAAGAGTTATTACTTTTGGTTGAGGAAGCAGCAAGATGAGATATGGAAGGAAAACAGTTATGTGCAGTGGAAATACTCATATTTTCATTTGTAGGATGGCTGGTGGGTTCATTGTTATAGCAGATAACTATTGGATGCCTAGCCCAAATTTTCTCAGACGTTTCGTGGTGTGCCAGCCTGCCTTCTACCTGGCAATGTCTGCATTTTTCCCCATGGGTTTTCTCTGGCTGCCAAAGCAACACACTACTTGTATACAGGTTCTGGGAATTAGTTCTTTCCCTTGAACAGCCTTGAATTAATGAATGATGAAAGTTGATATACAAATACATCAACTCCTCGACATTTCAGGTGGGATGATTCTGAGGTATGTGTTGTACACTAGCTCCTAAAGTGGTGCCTTTCTTAATAGCACACCTTTGATTGGGCTGCCTTCCTTTTTCTTTTTCAGTTCTCTGCTTCCCTCCCAAATAATTTGCTTATACTTAAATTTTTGTTGTAGAATCTGCTCTGTGATAACTGAAACTAAGATAAGTGCTATTTATTGTTGTGCTTCATAACTTTACACTTAGACTACTTTTATTCTTTATTTATATGAAATTTTACATAATTACTTTAAATTCATACGGCAGATTATTTTTTTTTCTAAAGTACAGAGAAAAAAATTTTGAAATACTTTAATGTATCATGTTAGACCTGCTTTCAGGGGACTTTATTATAGCACTGAGGCCTGTTCTTAGGAAATGAAATAACCCGAATTAAAGATTTACAGTCTTTCTCTTGAAATCACTTTATAGCAGTATGTGATTCTCACAATAGTAAAGTTTAAGATCTATTACGTTTGTACAGCTTTTACTTTTAAAATGCAGATTTAATAAATACAGATTTCAGGCAGATAGATGGAAACCCAGATTCTGAAATGTCTAACTTTACTAGTGACCGTAGACACCAGAGAAGAAAACAAAACAATTCATTTTTGCCTCAGCCACATTGCTTCCTACATGCCAAAACCCTTGCCTCTCTCACTCACATTACCAAGGCTTCCTAATTTTTATTTCCAAAATATATTCGTTCATTCATACCTGCGTGCATGCATCCATTTAACAGCTATTTCATTAGCTCCTACCATGTGTCATGCACTGTTACAGATAGATACTGAGGATGCAATAGTGAAGAAAACTAGTGATAGATATCCTTGCCCCATGGCATTTATATTCTAATGGGAGAGATAGATAATAAAGTGATTATAAATTTTTTTGTATATGTTGATATACTTTAAAGAGAAAAATAAGTAAATAAAAAGCAAAGGAAGTCACTAATTCAGAGATGGAAGATTAACGTTTTTGGTTAGGAAGAGAGGAACAAGTAAGAATTCTTTTTAAACTCATTAGAATTAAGGCCTCCTTCAGGAAGAAAGAGAGTTACCTGTTAGAATATCTGGACAAAAAACTTTTCAGATAGAGGGGATAACATGCTCAGTGGCCCAGAGTAGGAATATGTTTGGTGTGTTCTTGAAACAACCTGAAAACCAGATCAGCTGCAGTGGAGAGAGCAAGCGCAAAGTAGTAGGAGCTGGGTTTGGAGCAGTAGAGGGCAGGTCATAAAGTTGTAGAGTCTTAGAGGCCACTGTGATATTTTGGGCTTTTGCCCTGAGTGAGATGAGAACCCTTTGGACACTGGATCCCTGTGGTTGCTGTGTTGAGGGCTCTTAAGAAGCAGATATTTTCACTGTCTTTGCCCTTTTTACCATACTTTTTGTAAACATTTAAGCTGGTTCTTTTCAGAAATTGGCTCTTAACGGGAACATGTGAAGAGTTTTCAGAGTTAAGGCATAAATCCCAATAACAAAGGTTAGTGAACAAGAGATAAGATTAAAGAGTTGAGAGATTTTTTTTGCTAAGAGGAGTGACAGGATCAGACTTGGTTTTGCTTCTTGAGTATCGCCTTGAGGGAAAGGAGCAGGGAGACTCTCCAGGAGCTGTTGCAGTAAGGCAGGGTTAGGGTGCCGTTGCTAAGGTTCTGGATTTGCTCACATTTCACATGGAGGGTATGAGAGAAAGAAAGGAGTTGTCATTTCCACCTGGAATTGAGTATGGAGATATCATTAACTATGATGGAGAATATTATGGGAAGGGCAGGTTTTACAGAGAATATCAAGAACTTAGTTGTGAAGACATTAAATTTGAGATTCTTTTTAGATATTCAAGTGGGAATGTTTAGTACACTGTTGGTTATATGAGTATGAAGTTCATGGGAGAATTTCATACTAGAATTATAAATTTGAAAGTCATTAGCCTAGAATGGTAATTAGATTTCTAGGTCAGACAACAAAATATAACTCTTCTAGATGCTGAACTCTAGGAAACAAACTGAGGGTTGCTGGAGGCCAGGGGGAGGGATAATTGGTGGGCAGTAAGGAGGGCACTTGATGTCATGACCACTGGGTATTATATGTAACTGATGAATCACTAAATTCTACCTCTGAAACTAAAAAAAAAAAAAAAAAAAAAAAAAAAAAAAAGATACTATGAACCTCCTTACTGAAAAACAAAACAAAACAAAAAAGATGTAACTGTGTGAAGGGGTGGCTATGTTAATTAGTTTGCTGTAGTAATCATTTCATTATGTATATCAAAACATCATATTGTATACCTTAAATACAATTTTTATTCAAAAAAGGCAGACTCAAAAAAACATATAACTCTTCTATATGAAGTGTATTACTGTACTAATAGTCTTAAGAAATGTCACCACTATGTGTAACAATGTTTCTGTGAGAGAGTCTTCTAAACGGAATTAGGAGACTAGGAAGATACCTCCCACCAGGCATTGGACTAGAAAATCCTTCATTTTCAAACCCATAAAATGATCAGGAAGGAAAAGACTGCTGTGAGTGAGGGCTAGGAGATCAGGATGGTGAAGATTTTGCTATTCAGACCAGATAGTTTCAAGGCAAAAAGTTGTATGGCTTATGTTACTTAATTGCATAAAGGCTTTCATTGTATTGCTGACACTACATATGCTACTAAAAGACCAATTTGGAGGGGGATAAAAGTCAACTTGGATTAATAAAATAGGAGTATAAGTCAACTGACAGATTTCCTAGGAAAATTCGCCCATTACTGAAAAGGTTTTTAGATATAATATTGTGAAGGCATGATTCTTAGAGTTTCCACAGCCATCGTACAACCAGAGATAGTACAAATAAGATGCCCCAAAGGCTGTATGTAGTTGAGTCTCTTAATGGTTCAGCCACTGTACTGACAGATTTCTTAAGTGAGGTGAATTTTCTTCATTGTTCAAAACTTGATGTCCTGTTACTTGCAGCCAAAATATTCTTGATTCACAAGTGGAATTGCCACAAACAGATACAGGAACAAACTCAGTTACCTCTTGGTAAGAAGACATTTACATTGGTAGGAACAAATGTGCTGACGCTTGTAAGCAACCCACTGGTTGCTAACTTTAAGGTTGTCATCAGCATCAGTAAGTGTGTTTCACAGAAGGAAAGGAATAGAGAGCTTTGCTTTCTCTGGTGATTCAGATATGAGAGAACGGACTAATAGTTTCTACTGTATAGCACTTGTACTCATGAGTATGGGTATGGTATCTTCAGTTAGATTGTAATTCCTTAAAATCAAGATATATAATGCTTCTGTGTTTCCCATAAACCTAGCCCAGAAATGAACTTAAAAAGGGCAGAGGGAATTCTTTGTAAGTGTATTTATAGGAATTATTTATTGGAGTCTTACCTATGAACTGCTTGAATTGTAAGAACCTAAAATTTTTGAGGATTTAATTAATGGCATTACTTCAAATATAAGAATGTTTCCTTGAGTGACTCATACTTATATCAGGGTTTAACTGATCTTAGGATGGACAGAAGGTTAGATACTGATTTCTTTTTTTTTTTTTTTTAAGATTTTGTTTATTTATTTGACAGAGAGACAGCCAGCAAGAGAGGGAACACAAGCAGGGGGAGTGGGAGAGGAAGGCAGGCTCCCAGCGGAGCAGGGAGCCCAATGCGGGGCTGAATCCCAGGACCCTTGGATCATGCATTGGGCTGAAGGCAGTTGCTTAACGACTGAGCCACTTAGTCAGTCTTAGATAGTGATTTCTTATGGTAGTGTTCCTGTAATTTATTTCAGTGTTCATTTATTTCTTATGAAATGACATGGCAGTACAGTAACAATCTTGGTGATATTTTATTTCTCTTATTTTTAGTTTTATTGAGGTATAGTTTACATCTTCACCAATTCTAGCTGTACATTTTGATGAATTTGGTGTGTGCAGTTGTGTAACCACCACCATAATAAAAAATATTTGTCAGGGGCGCCTGGGTGGCACAGCGGTTAAGCATCTGCCTTCGGCTCAGAACGTGATCCCGGCGTTATGGGATCGAGCCCCACATCAGGCTCCTCCGCTATGAGCCTGCTTCTTCCTCTCCCACTCCCCCTGCTTGTTGTTCCCTCTCTCGCTGGCTGTCTCTATCTCTGTCGAATAAATAAATAAAATCTTTAAAAAATATATATTTGTCACCGTAAAAAGTTTCCTCATGCCCTTCTGCAAGATATTTTTCTCCACTCTCACGTAACTACTGACCTGCTTATAGTTGTTGTTTTGAAGTAAAGTCTACCCGCATCATAGGGCTCAAACTCATGACCCTGAGATCAAGAGTCATATGCTTTACCTACTGAACCCCTGACCTACTTGTAGTTAGGAATTTTCTAGAACATCATGTAATGGAGTCAAATAGGATGAGGAATTTTGTGTTTGTGTCCTTCAGCACAACTTTTGAGAGTCATCAATGTTGTATTTACTTTTTTGTTTTTCTTTATGCCATGGTATAGATGTACTACAGTTTGTTTTGCCATTTACAAGTTGACGGACGTTTGAGATGTTACGATTTTTTTTTTTTTTAGCTCCTATGAATATTCACATACAAGACTTTGTGTGGACATGTTTTCATTTATCTTTGGCAAAGAGCCTGAAATGGGATTTGTAGGTCATGTAATAGGTGTATGTTTTAACTTTATGATAAACTTCCAGTGTTTTTCAAGCGTCTGTACCATTTTACATTTGTGTATATCTCATTATGATTTTACTTTGCAGTTCCCTGATAACTAGTGATATCAGACTCCTTTTCGTATTGGCCATTTGTATATCTTCTTTTGTCAAGAGTGCATTCAAATATATTGCCAGTTTTTAAGTTGTCTTCTTTTTGGGTTGTAAGAGTTCTTTGTATATTCGGGATACAAACCATTGGTCAGGTAAATGTTTTGCAAATATTTCTTTTTTTAACTATGTATTTTTAATAGCAAAATTTTTAATTTTAATGAAGTCCATTTTTTCAATGAGTTCTTTTGTAGCAGAGATTTTTTATGTCCTACATAGGAAATCTTTGCCCCTTTAGTGTCACAAAGATGTTCTCATGCTTTCTTCCAGAAGTTAGTAGTTATTACTGTCACATTTAGATTTGTGATACATTTTTAATTAAGTTTTGTGTTTGCTCTGTGACAGGCAAAGTTCACTTTTTTCCCCAGGCACACATCCATTATACCAGCACCATTTGTTGAAAAGATTGTCTTCTCTATTGGATTACCATAGCCATTTTGTCAAAAATCAGTTAATTATATAAGTTTGGATCTATTTCTGTTTGCTGTTCTTTTCTGTTGATTTATTTATCTGTTTTTATACCTGCACTATGCTGTTTTTGATTACTGTAGTTTTATATTAATTCCTGAATCAGGGTGAGTCTTCCAACCTTATTATTTTTCAAAATTGTTTTGGTTATTCTAGGTACTCTGCGTTTTCATATAAACTAGAGTATCTACTTGTCAGTTTTTTTTAAAGAAGCCCTGCTGTTATTTTGATTAGGATTGTGTTGAATCTGTAAGTCATTTTGGGGGGACTGACATCTTCATTTTGAGTCTGCCATTTTGTGAACATGGTGTATCTTTATTTAGATCTTTTAAATTTTTTCTCTGCTTTTATAGTTTTTAGTGAATAGGACTTGCCGAACCTTCGTTAAATTCTATTTTTTTGCTATTTTAATTCAATTGGTTTTAAATTTTGTTTTCTAATTGTTCTTTGCTCCTGTATTGTTTATGTTCTGATGGTTCATTATTAATTTCTAATAATCCTGTATCTTGACACATTGCTAAATTCACTTGTTAGTTCTGTTTAAGTTTTGTATATTCCTTTAGATTTTCTGCAGACACAATTATGTCATTTATGAAGAAGGGCAGTTTTATTTCCCATATTTGTATCTTTTACATCTTTTCCTTGACTTATTATACTGTCTAGAACCTCTTTTAAAATGTCTAATAAAAATGATGAAAATGGTTGGTTTTTAAATAGGAATCAAAAAATTAAAAAACAAACAGGTTGTATAAATTATATAGCTATTTCTTTACTTGCTTTTAGAAGAGATATTGAGAATGCTTTCTGTTCTCATCTGACTAAAATTCTTTATTTCATTCTGTTTTTCTTACTTTAGGTAATTGACCTGGGTTCTGGAAAAGGCTACCTAAGCTCTTTTTTGTCCTTGAAGTATGGCTTAAAAGTTTATGGAATTGATTCATCAAATACCAATACTCATGGAGCTGAGGAGAGAAACAGGAAATTGAAGAAACATTGGAAAGTCTATCATACTCGATCAAAATTAGATGCCAATGGACTGGCATTTAAAATGGCAAAAGAAAGGAAAGTGCAAGATGAAATTAAGTATAAAGTAGATATTGAGGGAATATGTAACAACAGTCCTGAAAATCAAGAAAAGATGTCTACCTCAGATTTTTTGCCAGATTTTTCAGATTCTGTAATTTCTAACATTAGAACACAAATGGAAAACCTACATATGTATTCACATCAAGAAGAAAACTTGTGTTTTGAAAATGCCTTTTCCTTTATAGACCTTTTGCCTATTAATGCTGTAGAACCTGCTTCATTCCAAACAGCTAAGAGAAAAATGTCTGAAGCAAATGAAGAGAGAAGAAAACTGTCATCAAAGTCAAATGAATCAAATATCTATTCTCCTTTAACATCTTTTATCACTGCCGATTCAGAACTACATGATATTATCAAAGATTTGGAGGTAATTTCACTTTTGAATTCCTTAATGTAATTTGTAGAAATGCCCTAAGACATAGAATTACATTTTAATAGTAGCTTACTTACCTTAATCTTATTTGATTACATTAATCTAAAGGACCAAGAAATATGATCAGAGGCTATATGCAAAGTATTGTAAGAATCTAATATAAGATTAACTGGAAGAATGTTTCTTGAGTCCTTTAGTGAATTAGCAATTTAATAACCCAGATTAACCAATATTTTCCCTCCCCTCCCCATAACACACATATACAATACTTAAATATTTTACTATTAGGATAAAATAGTCATTGCATATTTTTATCTGCCACCAGATAATATTATTAACTAATATGAATATAGTAAAGAACTATATTAAATATTCTTGTATTACCTTTAGGGAGAGCTAAGCTAAGTTTAAAGAGAGGGATTTATACCTCTGTTGTTCTACCCCTAATTAGCAATAGACCCTTCCTCTCTAAATTCCTTTCTACTTAAAATGTTACAACATCTAAATAAAATCTACCCAATACTCCAAAAACTTTGAAGACAGTGGCGATTGAAGCAACTGAATGTTCTATCAGGTCAAAGCTACTTATAGGTACAATTTTTTTGTTCAGGAAGTTTAGACTTAAGCTTTGCTTAAGGTTTAGAATACATGGGCTAAAAAAACATTCTCAGTAGAATAAATTAAATAAAATGATTGTATTTGTTCTGAAGATAGTTACAAAAATATAAAAATATACTTTATTCACAACATGTCTGTTATTTTGAATTTATAATAACATCATGATGATAAGAATAGAACACATTTCCTGAATTTTATTGTGTGACAGAGATTGTACTAAGTCATTTACCAGTATTAGCTTAAGTTTTACAACAACCCACTGAGGTGGATACTATTATTGTCCTCATTTTATAGATGAGGAAGTTAGAGACACTGAAGAGTTAGAACAAACTTGCTATATTGATTACTGTCTGTGAGTGTATGTGTGCGCCCATTCTCTGTGTGTATACATTTAAAACAAAAATTTTTTTATTGAATTTAATGTTGCCATATTTGATGTAATGAATAAACTATACTTTTTTGGTGTTCAATGCCAACTTAGCACCACTTATTCTTTATGATCACATTTTATAAGCTTTGGTAGGCAGTTTGTAAAGAAGTAAATAAAAATATTGACCAGCAGCTATAAATGTGTCTCAAATCACAAGTTTGTCCTAGTTAATACATGCTTCGTTTGATTGTCCAGTCTTTAATTTGGCCAGTTATTAAGCAAATATTAGTTGTAGAAGAGATCAGAGAAAATTCAAATGGATAAGTAACCAAAAAAATTAGAAAATCAACTCAAAAGTATGTTAGTTGTGATGAAAGATCACAGTCATTTTGCCTATAAAGGAAATAATTATTCATGTAAAATAAAAAACATATACATTTCAAGGTAGAATTTGATCATTTTTAAAAACTCCATATATTCTAATGAACATTTAAAATCTTCACCTGAAGTGTTTTTTTAGCCTTCCTCTAAATTGCCAAAGTTTATATTTTCTTCTCATTCTTAAAGGATTGTTTGATGGTAGGTCTACATACTTGCGGTGATCTTGCTCCAAATACCCTGCGAATATTTACTTCCAAGTCTGAAATCAAGGGAGTTTGCAGTGTGGGTTGTTGCTACCATCTCTTATCTGAAGAGTTTGAAAACCCACATAAAGGTACAAAGTTTCCCATATCTCTTAATTATATTTATTTGAACATAATGGCTGTTTTCTATCTTTCCTTTTTTTTTTATTATTGCCAATATTTTGAATTAACATTTGAGAGAATACCTGATCTAATATTCTTGTAATTTTAATGTTACATCAAATGAAATTTGATGTGCTATTACCGTATGTATTTTATTATAGTTTCTTTCTTCATAAAATGGTCTTAATGAATGCTAAAAACTGCAAATATGTAAACATTTTAAAGCTAAGTTATTTTAAGATGAATATATAGTTGCAAAGTTCGCTTTCATTTCTAAAACCTCTGTTTTGTAAGCTATATTGATATTGCTCAAAAAAAAAATTCCTTACTATATTTTGAAAAGTCAACATACTCTGATTTTAAAAATCTGCATAACTGTGCAGTTGCATCAAAATAGTATTCAAACTACTCCCTGGACTGAGAACGTACCTGAGGAACAAAATACAGAGTACTTTGGTAGGACTTGAAGCATCTCATAGCCCTTCATCCAGAGCAGCTCCTGAAACTCCTCTGTCTGATCCATTTTATATGTTCTCTCTCTCCATGACAGATGCTTTCAAAACTACTGGTTCAGATTAGATGATTGTTTAGTCTATTAACATTAGCAGTTCTCTTTTTCTATTAGTATATTGAAGGCGTTATCAACATCCACCATCCCTTGCTAAGAATTTTTACATCAGGAAGATGTGTGCATATGAATGGTATTGTATGCTCTTCTCAGTTTTAAAACCCAGATGAATATGAAATTTTAATTATTTTTCATTTAGTCATGTCCAAGAAGTAAAAATTATGATTGTATAAGTCTCCTGAAATTTGACCGGATGAAACAGAGGTCATCCTTAAAACTGACAAAGATTTTTGTGAAATAAAAGTTAATTGAGTTTGAATTCTTTTATGTGTCTTTAAAAAGTATCTTTTAGGAAAAGGTGCACAAAAGTGAAGTCATGAATATTTAGAAATACATCCCAAGTGAGAGAGAAAGCAAATTGGCCAAAAAGTTAACAGCAGTTTGATTTACATGGAGAATATATATATTTGTTATGCCATTATTTCCAACTTTTCTCTGAGTACAAAAATTTTCAACGTAAAAATTTGGGGGGGAAAGTGAACCTGAAATAGAAAAAAAAAGTATTTATACCAAAATATATACACAAATATTTATGTTATTTTACAGTCTTATTGTACATCTTTCCTACAAGGAATGAATGACCTTCAATACAGTAACAGTTGTACAGCTTTTAAAATAGTAAATGAGTAATGTTTTCCTCCATCAGCAATAGCAAAAGATTTTATGTAGGACAGGTTTGGTTCTCAATTCAACAGCTTCTTGTTCTGTAGGTACAGTGAAATGGGTTGTTGTTGTTTTTTAATAATTGGCTCATTTGGGATAGGTATAAATACCTGGTGTATTCTTCATTTCAGAAGTATTGTCCTACGGTGTAAGATCTTTAATTTCAGCTGTCTTCTTCCTTCTTTCATTTCATCATCATCATTTCCCCAGAGATGCCTTCCCCTCCCAAAGGACCTCTTCAGGCAGTACCATCTTAGGACTGCCATCTCCAGTCCTGCTGGACTTTTGTAGCCATTGCTCTATATCATCAGGTGTCAGACCTAGCCTCAATATTTCCCACCATGGATGGGATCCTCTTTTTTGACTTTGTACTCTATTCTGTCTTACACCCATTTTCCCCCACCTGATTCTCCCTCTGGAGTGATCCTCTCAGCTAGTTCTGATAGTTTAGGATGTTTCTTTAAAACTTACATTTAAATCAAAATTTGTAGTGTAGTTGTGGTTTATGAATAATTTTGTTTATTCTCTCTCTGTTTTTTTGTTGAACATGTAAAGAAATTCAGATTTAACTGACTCATTATTTTATGGCAACCAGGAAGTACCATTGGTACATTTTTCATCTGATGTCTAGTTCTTTAATTCTGTCCCTGAAGGACTTGGTAAAAGCTGCTTGCCAGAGTATAGAAAAAATTAAGAGAGGAGCACCTGGGTGGCTCAGTGGTTAAGCGTCTGCCTTCGGCTCAGGGCGTGATCCCGGCATTCTGGGATCCAGCCCCACATCAGGCTCCTCTGCTGAGAGCCTGCTTCTTCCTCTCCCACTCCCCCTGCTTGTGTTCCTTCTCTCGCTGGCTGTCCCTCTCTGTCAAATAAATAAAATCTTTAATAAAAAAAAAATTAAGAGAATGATTACTTACTTCTTTGCCAGTCCATTTTATATCAGCCTTTAGGTATTTTTTTAGAAGATTTATTTATTTATTTATTTATTTATTTATTTATTTATTTATTTATTTCAATAATAATTTTTTATTCTGTTACGTTAGTCACCATACAGTATATCCTTAGTTTTTGATGTAATGTTCCATGATTCATTATTTGCGTATAACACACGCACCATGCAATATGTGTCCTCCTTAATACCCATCACCGGCCTATCCCAGTCCCCCACCCCTCTCCCCTCTGAAGCCCTCAGTTTGTTTCCCAGAGTCCACAGTCTCTTATGGTTCATTCCCCCTTCTGTTTACCCCCCCTTCATTCTTCCCTTCCTTCTCCTAGCTTTTATAGCCAGAGTTGGGAAAAAGCTTCAGCCTACATATGGTCACATGGCCCCAATCTCGCTGAAAAGTAGCCTGAGAGTGCAGTCTTCCTGTGTACACAGAAAATAAATCTGGGGAGCATATAGCAATGTATCTGCCATGACCTCAAACTTCAAAGCTACACATTTGGGGAACCATTGGCTATCACATTGCTTTTCAACTTCAATAAGGCAAAAATATTTTGTATAAAATGAGAGAAAAAAAGATAGGAGTTCCTCTTAGGTTTTCTCCAGGCCCCAGATTCTCATGCTTAATGACGGTAAGTACTTAGGCACTGATATATTTCTTCCTACTCATAGTTCCTATCAAATTTATAGTTGTATATGTATTCNTATGATAATTGTCTTTCTCTGCTTGACTTATTTCACTTAGCATAATCTCCTCCAGTCCTGTCCATGTTGCTGCAAATGTTGGATAATTGTTCTTTCTGATGGCTGAGTAATATTCCATTGTCTATATGGACCACATCTTCTTAATTTATTCGTCTGTTGAAGGGCATCTCGGCTCCTTCCACAATTTAGCTATTGTGGACAAAGCTGCTATGAACATTGGCGTGCATATGGCCCTTCTCTTCACTACGTCTCTATCTTTGGGGTAAATACCCAGTAGTGCAATTGCTGGATCATATGGTAGCTCTATTTTTAACTTTTTAAGGGACCTCCACACTGTTTTCCAAAGTGGCTGTACCAGTTTGCATTCCCACCAACAGTGTAAGAGGGACCCCCTTTCTCCACATCCTCTCCAACGTTTGTTGTTTCTTGCCTTGTCAATTTTTGCCATTCTAACTGGCATAAGGTGGTATCTCAATGTGGTTTTGATTTGAATTTCCCCGATGGCTAATGATTTTAAACATTTTTTCATGTGTCTGTTAGCCATTTGTATGTCTTCATTGGAAAAGTGTCTGTTCATATCTTCTGCCCATTTTTTGATTTGATTATTTGTTTCTCATGTATTGAGTTTGAGAAGTTCTTTGTAGATCTTGGATACCAGTCTTTTATCTGTAGTGTCATTTGCAAATATCTTCTCCCATTCCGTGGGCTGCCTCTTAGTTTTTTTTGACTGTTTCCTTGGCTGTGCAGAAGCTTTTTATCTTGATGAAGTCCCACAAGTTCATTTTTTCTTTTGTTTCTCTTGGTTTGGAGATGTGTCATGAAAAAAGTTGCTGTGGCCGAGATCAAAGAGGTTGCAGCCTATGTTCTCCTCTGTGATTTTGATGGATTCCTGTCTCACGTCGAGGCCTTTCATCCATTTGGAGTTTATCTTTGTGTATGGTGTGGGAGAGTGGTCGAGTTTCATTCTTTTGCATGTAGCTGTCCAATTTTCCCAGCACCATTTATTGAAGAGACTGTCTTTTTTCCACCGGATGTTTTTTCCTGCTTTGTCAAAGATTAGTTGCCCAAAGAGTCGAGGGTCCATTTCTGGGTTCTCTATTCTGTTCCATTGGTCTATGTATCTGTTTTTGTGCCAGTACCATGCTGTCTTTGTGATCACAGCTTTGTAGTATAGCTTGAAATCCGGCAACATGATACCCCCAGCTTTGTTTTTCCTTTTTAACAATTCCTTGGAGATTCGGGGCCTTTTCTGGTTCCACACAAATTTAAGGGCTGTTTGTTCCAGTTCTTTGAAAAATGCCGTTGGTATTTTGATCGGGATGGCATTGAAAGTGTAGATTGCTCTGGGTACATAGACATTTTAACTATGTTTATTCTTCTGATCCATGAGCGTGGAATATTTTTCCATCTTTTTGTGTCTTCTTCAATGTCTTTCAAGAGTGATTTGTAGTTTCTAGAATATAGATCCTTTACGTCTCTGGTTAAGTTAATTCCGAGATAACGTATGATTTTTGGTGCTATTGTAAGTGGAATGGATTCCCTAATTTCTCCTTCTTCAGTCTCATTGTTCATGTATAGAAATGCAACTGATTTCTAAGCATTGATTTCGTATCCCACCACATTACTGAATTGCTGTATAAGTTCTGGTAGTTTGGGGGTGGAGTCTTTTGGGTTTTCCATGTAGAGTATCATGTCACCTGTGAAGAGAGGCAGTTTGACTTCTTCTTTGCCGATTTGGATACCTTTTGTCCCTTTTTGTTGTTGATTGCTGTTGCAAGGACTTCTGGTAGTATGTTGAATACTAATGGCGAGAGTGGGCTTCCTTGTCATGTTCCTGATCTTAAGGGAAAGGCTCTCAGCTTTTCTCCATTGAGAATGATATTCGCTGTAGGCTTTTCGTAGATGGTTTTTATGAAATTGAGGGATGTACCCTCTATCCCTACACTCTGAAGGGTTTTAATCAGGAAAGGATGCTGTATTTTGTCAGATGCTTTTTCTGCATCAATTGAGAGGATCATATGGTTCTTGACTCTTTTCTTGTTGATATGATCTATCATACTGATCAATTCGTGAATGTTGAACCACCCTTGCATCCCAGGGATGAATCCCACTTGGTCTTGATGGATAATCCTTTTAATGTACTGTTGGATCCTATTAGCTAGGATCTTGTTGAGAATTTTGGTGTCCATATTCATCAGGGATATCGGTCTGTAATTCTCCTTTTTTATGGGGTCTTTGCCTGGTTTGGGGATCAAGGTAATACTGGCCTCATAAAATGAGTTTGGTAGTTTTCCTTCTGTTTCTATTTTTTGAAACAGCTTCAGGAGCATAGGTATTATTTCTTCTTTGAATGTTTGGTAGAATTCCCTGGGGAATCCATCAGGCCCTGGACTCGTTTTTGGGGAGGTTTTTGATCACTGCTTCAATCTCTTCATAATTAATCGATCTGTTTAAATAATCAGTTTCTTCCTGTTTTAGCCTTGGTAGTTTATAGGTTTCCAGGAAGGCATCCATTTCTTCCAGGTTGTTTAATTTATTGGCATAAAGCTGTTGATAAAAGTTTCTAATGATCCTTCCTATTTCATTGGTGTTGGTTGTGATCTCTCTCCTTTCATTCATAATTTTATTAATTTTGGTCCTTTCTCTATTCTTTTGAATAAGTCTGNCAGTGGCTTATTGATCTTATTTATTCTTTCAAAGAACTAGCTTCTAGTTCTGTTGATCTGCTCTACTGTGCTTCTGGTTTCTAATTCGTGGATCTCTGCTCTAATCTTGAGCAACTGCCTTCTCGTGGTGGGTTAGGCCTGTTCTGTTCCAGCTCCAGCTTCTTGAGGTGAGAATATAAAAACTGCATTTTAGATTTTTCTATTCTTTTGAGTGAGGCTTGGATGGCTGTGTATTTTCCCCTGAGGACCACCTTTGCAGTGTCCCATAGGTTTTGGATCGATGGGTTTTCATTCTCGTTGGTCTCCATAAATTGTTTAAATTGATTTTTAATTTCCTGGTTTACCCAATCATTCTTGAGCAGGATGGTTCTTAGTTTCCAAGTGTTTGAGTTTCTTCCAAATTTTTCCTTGTGATTGAGTTCCAGTTTCAAAGCATTGTGGTCTGAGAATATGCAGGGAATAATCTCAGTCTTTTGGTATTGGTTGAGACCTGTTTTGTGACCCAGTATATGGTCTATTCTGGAGAAAGTTCCATGTGCATTAGAAAAGAATGAGTATTCTGTTGTTCTGGGGTGTGGTTTTCTGTATATATCTATGAGGTCCATCTGGTCCAGGATCTCATTCAAAGCTCTTGTTTCTTTGTTGATTTTCTGCTTAGGTGATCTATCTATTACTGATAGTGGAGTGTTGAGGTCCCCTACTATTAACGTATTATTATCTATATGTCTCTTTATTCTGGTTAAGTGTTAGCTTGTGTATCTAGCTGCTCCCCTGTTGGGGGCATAGATATTTATAATTGTCATATCCACTTGTTGGATACATCTTTAAGAATAATGTAGTGTCCTTCTGTATCTCTAACAACGGTCTTTAGTTTAAAATCTAATCTGTCTGATATGAGAATTGCTTCCCCAGCTTTCTTTTGAGGTCCATTCGCATGAAAAATGGTTTTCCATCTCTTCACTTTCAGTCTGGATGTATCTTTAGGTTCAGAATGAGTCTCTTGTAGACAGCAAATGGATGGGTCATGTCTTTTTATCCAATCTGCAAACGCATGGTGTTTTATGGGAGCATTTATGCCATTCACATTGAGAGTGATTATTGAGAGATATGATTTTAATGACATCATGTTGCCTTTGAAGTTTTGTTTCTATAGATTGTAAATTTCTGTTCTGTATCACTCTTGGGGCCTTTTTACTTTTATAGAACCCCCCTTAATATCTCATGTAGGGCTGGCTTGGTGGTTACGAATTCCTTCAGTTTCTGCCGATCCTGGAAGGTCCTTATCTCTCCATCAATTCTGAATAACAGCCTTGCTGGGTAAAGGATCCTTGGCTGCATGTTCTTCTCGGGTAGAGCTTTGAAAATACTCTGCCAGCCCTTCCTAGCCTGCCAGGTCTCTGTAGACAGGTCTGACGTTATTCTGATATTTTCCCCTCTGTACGTAAGGGTTTTCTTCCCCCTGGCCACTTTCAATACTGTATCCTTGGATCTAATATTTGCGAATTGCACTAAGACGTGACGTGGTGTAGGTCTGTTCTCATTGACCTAGGGAGGGGTCCTCTCTGCCTCTTGGACACGAATGCTTGTTTCCTTTGCCAGATTAGGGAAGTTCTCAGCTACAATTTGTTCAAATATCTCTCTAGACCTCTCTCTTTCTCCACCCCCTCGGGGATGCCAATGATTCTGACATTGGAACATTTCATTGAGTCAGTAATCTCCTGTAATCTACATTCTTGAGATTGGATTTTTTTGAGTCCAGATTCTATTTTAGCTTTCTCTTCTACTAACCCATCCTCCAATTCACTAATTCGTTCTTCTGCCTCATTTACCCTGGCCGTCAGAGCGTCTAGTTTAGACTGCATTTGATTTATAGCATTTTTAATTTCTGCCAGATTCACTCTCATTTCCACCCTCAGAGATTCTATATTCTCGTTAATATTTTTGTTAATATTTGTTTCCAGCCTATACATCATCTTGACCATTGTTACTCTGAACTCCATTTCTGACAATTTGGTTATATCCATATCCATCAGTTCTATGGTAGAGGCCACAGACTCATTATCTTTTCTTTGCTTGGGGGGATTTCTTCTCCTCGTCATTCTGATAAGGAGAGGTTGCAGGGATGCACAGAGCCCAAATTATTGACCATGGCCCAGGCAGTGTGCACTTTTTTTATAGGGGCATTAGGGATGTGGGCTTCTTTATTTTTCAGCCTCCTTCTGGGGGAGGGGCCTGCCGCGCTGATACTCAGGCAACCCTGTTCGGGTAGAGTTGCCCTATCCCCTGCGAGGGGGGATGGGGATGGGCACAATGTGAACCGGTATTTCCGGGCTGTTGTT
The DNA here is from genome assembly GCF_002007445.2 of Ailuropoda melanoleuca. Taxonomy (NCBI): domain Eukaryota; kingdom Metazoa; phylum Chordata; class Mammalia; order Carnivora; family Ursidae; genus Ailuropoda; species Ailuropoda melanoleuca. The sequence goes on from NC_048232.1 coordinate 54,946,503, forward strand.
TTCTGGCAGCTTTCCCTGGCGGTTTTCTGTGACTCTTCTGAGAGTCAGAGCAGCAGTGGCCGTATCCTAGCCTCTGTGACAGAACAGAGAGATCGCAGTCTGCTCTCCACTGAGCTGTCTTGGCTACTTTAACTCTGTTTCTGGCAGTGCTGCTAAAAACCCTGCAGCATCCCGGGTTGTGCGCCCCACAGCCGATTTCCCAGCCCTCGCTTCCAGGGCTGGCACGTCTCTGTCCTTTCTGCTTCTAACACTGCCAACCGCCCTTGGTTCCCCCTCACGCTCCCGAGCTCCTTATTTCTGTGTTGTTCACACACTCTGGAGCGTCAATTTTCAGTCTGGTCGCGCGCGCGTGCTCCCTCCCAAGCTCTCGGTTTCAGTCTAGTTCAAGTGCGCACTCTGGAGCTCTGGTTTTCAGTCTGGTTGCGAGCTCCAGGCTCAGGATCTCAGTCTGCTCTCTCTCAGGTGTCAGTCCACGAGTCCAGCCCACTCCCCAGTGCAGGTGGCTACTGCTTCCCGGAGCCCAAGCGAGGCAGCTCCCTCCCCCTTCTGTTTATCTTCCAATATCTGTGCACGATTCATGGCTCTCCGCTTGTACCTCAATACTCAGCACTGGAGGTGTTCGTTTGTTGAGATCCAGATGTATCTTCCTGCGTCTCAGGCTGATTTCGTGGGTGTCCAGCCTGACTTGGGACCAGCTGGAAAAGGGGCCCCCTACTCCTCTGCCATCTTTTTCGCCTCCTCCCTATTTATTTATTTTAGAGACAGCATGCACACAAGCATGTGTGAGCAGAGGGAGGGGGAGGGGTGGAGAGAGAGTCCTCAAGCACAATCTCCACTGAGTGTGGAACCCAACCCTGGCTCAATCCCAGGACGCCAAGATCATGACCTGAGCTGAAATCAAGTTGGCCGCCCAACTGACTGAGCTACCCAGGTGCCCCAGTACCTTTTCTAAGAGTTATTGCATTAACTGTTGACAAGTATTTATTGACCATGTATTTGAACTAAAATGAAAAATACATTTGCATAGGGCATGTTCAGTGGAGAGGCCTTTGAAGAATTTAAAGGGAAGGGAAGATAGGTGCATCTACATCTTCAGTCACTCCCACTTCTTTCCTGCCATGGAAAGAGCTGATATATTTATGAGTCTTTAGAGTGTAGATACTGCCTTTTATTCACTTTTGTATCTTAGAACTAAGCACATTGCCTCAAATATGAAACATGGATATCACTGTTTGTATAATGTGTGTTGAATAGATAATTAAGAACAAATGACTAGCAATAGAAAAAAAAATCACTATCACTGCATTGGTACCTGCGTGTCATACCGGTAGGAGATAATATGATTGAATAAACATTTTTTTTTAAAGATTTTTTTTTTTTATTTATTTATTTGACAGAGATAGAGACAGCCAGCGAGAGAGGGAACACAAGCAGGGGGAGTGGGAGAGGAAGAAGCAGGCTCATAGTGAAAGAGCCTGATGTGGGGCTCGATCCCATAAAGCCGGGATCACGCCCTGAGCCGAAGGCAGACGCTTAACCGCTGTGCCACCCAGGCGCCCCTGAATAAACATTTCTTGACTAGCTACTATTTTCAAGACATGGAACTTGACACTTTATGTCTAATAAAGAGAAATGGGGAGGGGCTCCTAAAAAGTAAGTACTTTGGGAAAGAAGTAAAAAACTCAAATAGATGTCAAGCAGAGTTCAGTTGAGTTCAGTATTCATTGAATGCCAGCTATGTTCCATACTGTGCTAAGCAGTGATGATATTAAAATGTATGAGATATCATCTTCACCCTCAAGGGATAAAAAAGTAGCTCTTAATCCTAGGAACCAGATAGTCCCTGTTAGTAACTTAATTTGCAAAAAATCACTTAGAATAGAAAATTCAAATATAGAAAGATATTAAAAATGAAAATAAAGTCTCACAACCCATATTTTTTGGTTTCTTGTGTAATTTTCCAGAAAAGACAATGTATACACATATGTACACACTTCATATTCTTATATTTTAGGGAACCAAAAGATAAATAGTTCATTTCCTTACTTTTTTCACTTAATATATTGTGATTTTTCCATATCAGCACATACAATGTTGCCTTATTCTTTTTAGTGATTCCAAGGTATTTCGTATGCTATTTTTTATTTATTCAATCCTAAATAGTTATATTTTCTGAAAACAATGGGACTTTTCTTTCAGTAAGCCAGAATTTAATGAAAAGATGGTCATTTCACTGTAGAGTTTGGAGAACACAAAATATGGAAAGAGTGTTTCCCTCTTAGTTCCTAATCCTCCAACATTAGTTTCAAAAGAGTGGAATATGTGCTGTAAGACAGAATATTATACCTGTGTTATCTTACAGCAGAATGACATGTAGCCTAGTCTGTGATTGGGGGTGGGGGTGGGAGTTGAGGTTATGTTCCCACTGTGGCAATACCCACTGTGACTTAAAAGATCAGTAGGAGTTAATTAGACAAAGAAGTGGGAAGGGTATTGCAGACAGTATACAAAGGTTTGGGGGATAAGTGTTCAAAATCACATTTCCTTCTCTTTGCTTTCCATAGTCACTGTTTCTCTTTGTCTTTTCTCCCATCCTATTTTTCCTTGTGTCATTCTCAGAAGCAGTGATAATGATAATCCTAATGGTCATTTCAGTGGGTAGAAGGGGGCAGCTTTTAGAGTGAATGACACCTCCATTTTCTGATTTCAGTTTACCTATAAGTCATTACCCCAGAATCTCTCTTTGGTTCTCTCAGTTTATTTATTTAGTACCTAGTTATTCAACATAAAATAATCTTTGGGTCTTCTGGGAAAATTAGTTAAACCGAATACAAATTTTCACAATTTGGTAATGGAAGTCTCTCAGTTAACAGATCTCAGGCATTGGTCTTGGACATCCTATCCTTCTCTAGAGTGGAAGTTGCCATTGTTCACTGAGTGGATAGGACATTTAGCCCATTTAGATAAGAAAAAGTGTTAGGAAGGTTTGTTAACAACAGTGACTGGCAGCTACAGACTCATTTTCCCTCTTTACAGGCAGGATTAATTCAGGGAAGCAGAATTAATTCAGGGAAAGGCTTTCCTATCAAAAATATCTTGACTGAGAATCATTGAGATTATCAGGTAAACAATAACAAGGCTTAACTGGCAAAAGCTAATATTAGTATCTTAGTGCCGCTTGCTTTCCTTATGCATACCTGAAACAAACAGAAGGTTGGGAGTGTTGCTTGTCAGTAAAGCAAAGAATAAGCAGAAAGCAACAGGACTGAGTATTGTGATGAAGTAGGTGGAGATGTATACAACACGAGTACCTCCAGATACTTAAGAGGTCAAGAAAAGAGGTGGAGAGCCAAAAGATAGGAGAAAAATATAGAAAAATAAGTGATAGGAGTAACAAAAGCAACTTTTATTTGTGTTGCAGTTTTGCCTAGCTTTGGACTGCCACATTTTCTCATCTCAAAAGCCAGATGGCAAAGGTAACTTACTCCCTTTTCTCTTTCCCATGCCCTTATCTCCATTTTCCTGCCTTATCTTGGCTATAATAAAAGGAAGAAGATATGAACCATCTCCTGCAATTTTTATAACAGTGTTTCTCAATCCTGGCTGCCCAGCTGGATCAAATATGACCCTTTCAGTGTATAGATGCCAGGGACCTCCTTCTGACCTTTTGAATTATAATCTCCAGGAATAGCACTTGAATATAAATACTTTTTTAAAGATTTCATTTATTTATTTGACAGAGATAGACAGCCAGTGAGAGAGGGAACACAGGGGGACTGGGAGAAGAAGAAGCATGCTCCCAGAGGAGGAGCCTGATGCGGGGCTCGATCCCAGAACGCTGGGATCACGGCCTGAGCCAAAGGCAGACGCTTAACAACTGCGCCACCCAGGCGCCCCATTGAATATAAATATTTTTAAGAAGCTCTATAGGTAGTTCTGATGAATAGCATGTTTGAAAACAAGATATTTATTAGGGTTCCATGAGGAGACATACAGAATTTTAAAAGATGATTTGTTGAAATATATTCAGTATTATTTATAGTCATTTCAACCTCTCCCATGTACAGACTTAGAGACTACTCACATGCCAGTTTGCAGATCCAAACCAAAGGCTGAACTCAAAAGGGCCCAGGAGGGTGTATGAAAGTCCAGAGTGCAGAGTGCTAGAGTAATTAGCCCAAAAAGAGTCCTTGAGGTATGGAGCTCAGAATAAAACCTGGGGAAATCAAACATAGAAGGCAGAATACCAGGTAATAAATGCATAATAAACTTAAGGGCTATCAACTAGACAAAACCAAGGGGAAAAAGCTAGGACAAGCAAGAGAATGTCCAAGGTAATTATTATGAACACTACTAGAATTTTGATAGCTTAACTTTGTTGAAGAGCAGGGGTGTGTGTGTGTGTGTGTGTGTGTGTGTGTGTATGTTAAGTCAGACAACCACAGTTTGTTACAGACTATATAGCAGTAACTATTTGGATAGATAGAATATGGATGTAGTCTCATTTTGTATATACAGTATATACTATATAGTTCTCCTATTCCTTACTAAAATAGAAATCCATCACTATACAGTTTGATCATTATATTAAACTAACTTACAGGGCAAGAGGTTTGCATGCACAAAGTTAGCATATTTCCTGTCATACATCTAGCACTTGGGTTCCATGGAATTATATCTCTGAGAGGTCAAGTATGTCATGTGTCTCTCCCTTCATATCTTATACACCTGCCCCTCACCCTCACTTTGTTTGCACAGCTGTTTTTAAGTTTGAATTGGGGCATGGTAGCCCTTTGGGATGTAAATTTGAGTTATTAATAGTCCAACATAGTATAGTAGAAAAGTCTGGTATGTACAGTGCAACTTTTTATGATGATATGTACTATGTAAACAGTATGTGTTTTACATGATATGTTTACCCAGTATGCTGTGGTAGACCATAGTGGTGGTCTGCCATGAATGTCAATTTTCAAAAATACCTCAAAGCTCTCTGAGTCATTATGAATACTGAAGTTATACCATATGTTTTAAAAACTGCTTTTAAATATTTATACATTTTGAGCCAGTAGTTCCTAGGAGAACAAGAAATACTAGAAACAGTTTTATTGCCGTGCTTTATAGATCATATATATTTTCCCAAGCTTGAATTGTTGAAGTATTTTGTTTTAATATTGATTATTATTGTCATAATTAATTTGAAATACTTATTACTACTTTTCTTCGAAGTTGGAGAGAGAAATTCTTTTGGTTGTTTTCCTGTAAAGGTAGAAAAGTTACCTATCTAGATCCACATATCTCTTCTTGCTTGGTAATTGAACTATAATTTTGTTAAGGCATCAGTCTTTAGGAAGATCGTGCCCTTCTGTAGCCTCAGAAATAGTGACTTCCTTTTTTATTTTTTAAAGTAATCTCTATGCCCAACTTGGGGCTCAAACTCAACCCTGAGATTAAGAGTTACATGCTCTTCCAACTGAGCCAGCCAGGCACTCCAGAAATAGGTAACTTTCAATCTCAATTAATTATGGTAATTTTATTTACTTAGGAATGGATATGAGATGCAGTTCTTACCAATGAAGCACGAGAAGCATATCTTAGGGGGTTTACTAGGGAATTGGGGGGGGGTTGTTCTGTTTTGTTTTTCTTAAAACTGAGCACAAGGTGGGAAATCACTTTTTTTTTTTTTTTTTGCCTCTGGACTTGGTCATTTGTATGCATTTGTTCAGCCTAACGGAAGTATCTGTATATCTGCCTGTTATGTAGACTGTCAGAAATTGGTGTTAGTGCTCTGAGTCCTTCAGGCCCAGTCTGAGGGACAAAACGTAATTTTACTTTTCATCTAAGTTTATATGATCATTGCAGAGGCTTCGGAGTACAGGAGAAGTAGAGCAAGATCTAGGACCCTGGAGAGTTACATCAGCGGTTTTATTGAACTTCTTCCCTGGCCTCACTAGGAAGTCACTCCCAGGAGCACTTCTTGTCAGGGACAGATTTGTACTTGGTCTTCCCCCAACCCACCCCCAGTCTAATGCCAGGCAGTCTTCTACTGTTGTTAGTGCACTCCAGGTACTGCAGATCTGCAGATCACATGAATGCTGTAGCCTTTGAAAGCCTGTGGTATACCTTCATGTTTACCCCCAGCTGTAATGTGTTACAGGGTATTAAGGTGATTCTTCCATAGATCCCTCCATTTACTTTTGCTTTGTTTTTGTTTTGTTTTGTTTTTAACCAGAGGAGGGCTATAGGTAGTCTTTTAGTGGCATCTTTCAATCTGGTTCTGCCATTTCTATATCAAATGGAAATATTTCAAGGACAATTGATACCTCTCATATTATAGATTGTTTCTCTGTTTATGTCACCAGTAGGAATTTTAAGGGAGCTAGATACTTATATAGCCATCTTCACTGTCCTTGAGAATTAACTGTTGACATATATAATTGCCTTAAATTTAGAGGTACTTCACTGGGAAGGGCATCTGGAAGTTGAAAAAAGATATTGAGCATATAATTTGAAAATGTAACATACTGTTTAAAAATAAGCTTATCTTGTATTTAGAGATCTTTCCGATATCCAGTATATGGTATTAAAAACTCCTAAGACAATATTAGCTGGATAATATCAGCATTAAACCATGCACTGTATCATACAGAAAGGTATGACTATTTTCTTAGTCAAGTTAATAGGAGTGAATTATTCTCATCATTGCAACAATGCATAGAATTGCTGTCTTTTCAGTAAAGACAATATTTTCTGACACATATAGTATGTATTTTATTAAATAAATCAATCTTTTTGCCTACTATGGTCTTTTAATACTGGAAGTTTGAGGGATGTAGAGGAACAAAGCATGGTTTCTCCTTTCAAAACAGCATGTATTTGATTTCCATTTCTAGCAGTGTGGGAGATGTGATTTTTCTGAGGAACCCTCCTACTACGGTTCAGCTAGATCCTGGCTAAATTAGAACATGTATTTTTTTAAGCATTGCTGAGTCCACAAAAAATAAGGGAAATCTCTATGATTCAAGAAAAATCAAAACCTGAAAGTTAAAAGGAAAGACAAAAAAGAGGAGTTGAAACCAGAGCAGGGAACTGGAGCCATAAGGTAGCAGACAGTGTTGTCCTGAGGCAAATGCTTCTCACAGTGGGATCTAGAGACTAATATTGGGCCTCCTGCGTGGTCAGGGAGCTAAGCCTGAAAAGTTCATACTAACCCATGACCTTGAATGAGACAGAGCAGTTTTTAGTCAGATCTATACAGAAACAAAATCAAATCCCTGTGAGGGAGTACTTCCCAAATTCAGGCCGTTGGAATTCTGTAGATTAAAACCTACCAAATATAAGCTCAAAACGTAACAAACAAGCCAACTAAATCACAAAATATGTCTAACTGGACATAACCTGAATGCTCCTTGCCCCTATTCAACTAAAAGTGCTGAATATAATTAAATTTTGTTTCTTAAAAGCATTGAAATACTGGAAAGATACATAATATTTATCAGGTCAACATGTAGGAGTCCATAAAGATGATGGAAGTGCTGAAGCCACTAAGGGTGTTTGTGTACCATGGCAAACTAGAGCTTTGGTGTCAGGGTCCTATAAGGGGTACGCTGCAAATGATAAACCTATACTTAGGCACACACAGAAGTAGTCTCACAGACACACTCTCACAAGTTGAGACCACAAAGGTGAGGGCTAAAGTCAGGGCAGCAGTAGTAGGAATAGAGTAAATTAGGAAAATGTAAGAAATATTTAAGATTGTTTAGAGTGGGACATAAAGAAGTAGGAATTGTCAAGGATTATTACAAGGTGTCTGTTTCAGCCACTGTGTAGGTGATGGCACAGCTTACATGAGAGGAAACACTAAGGACAGACCAAATTTCAGGGCAAAGTTTTGAGCATGTTTAATATTTGAGATTGCTTTATGATGAGTGATCATATTTTGGGAAAGTTTTATAAATACAGACCTCTAAATACATGGAGCTGTTGTAGCATACTCATAGGATTTGGTTTTTTTTTTTTCTTATTTTCTGGAAAAATCTGTAAAGTGGTAGCTAACAGTGTTTTATATGGTTCAAGAATGTGGAGGCCAAGGTCTCTGCAGTTTTATTGGCCTTTCAATTATGGCTACATAATGGTTGCTACTGCTCCAGCCATATAGTTCAAATGAAAAGAAATATGAAGATGGAAGAGTTTCTCCCATCTGAGACAGTGTCCTTTATAGAACTTCCTTTCTGTATAGACTACTTTTTTTTTTAAAGATTTTATTTATTTATTTGACAGAGAGATAGAGAGCACAAATAGGCAGAGTGGCAAGCAGGGGGAGAAGCAGGCTCCCTTCCAAGCATGGAACCTGATGTGGGGCTCAATCCCAGGACCCTGGGATTGTGACCTGAGCCTAAGGCAGACATTTAACCAACTGAGACACCCAGCCGCCCCCCCCCCACCATAAACTACTTCTAAAAGGCTAGGAGAGGTAACCTTCTGATGGGTACATTGTGCCTCCAAATGAAATCAAGGTTCTGTGAGTGAGAAAGAAGGAGAAACTGGGTATTAGGTGCGCAATACTGAGTATTAGTACATGCGCACACACACCCACCTGTGTGTAGTATTAATGCTTGAATAAGGCACAAGAAAGAGGAGAGTATAAAGGAGAGTGGGGAATATAACAGTCTGTATGTGAAACAATGTAATCATATCCATTGTCCTCTTCTTCCTTTTAGTAATTATAACTCCTCTTAGTTCTGAGATCCTTTGTGATACCCTATCTAGTATAGGTTAATCAAAGGCCTTGTTCTGAATGCTTCTCCTTTGTGTGAAACTGGTACCTTGAGACTATAACTGTATTTATGTACTATGAATGTACACAAGCCAACAATAGTAGCAACAAAAACAATAACATTATATGTGATTTGTGAATTAATTATGAAGATATATGATTTATAAGTGATTTCTTAGAGGCAAGAGAAAAGAATATAAGTGTTAAAAGAGCCATTCCAGCTAAAATGTAAAGATTACTCCCCGGTAAGAGGTCAGGAAAACCTTTATGAAGGTAGTAACTTTTGAATTGAGCTTTATAGTGTAAGATTTAGATAGGCAAAAATGAGAGGAGCATTCCAAGCGTAGGAATGAGGTGGGTTAAGTTAAAGCGCAGTAGGTCACTCATTGGAAATGGATGAATTCTCTAGGCGGTAACCTGATTCATATGAAGTATTGAAATGTTTAAAAATATTGAAAGGGACTCGTCTGGAAAGTCCATTTTGGTAATGAAAACTTTTGAGCAGAACAGTAATGTGACCAAGAGCAAATGTTTTAAGACTTTGATTCTCAACCGTGAGATTTGCTGGGACCCTAACAGTGGGGAAAGGAAAATAAACTAGAAACTGTGGGATCAAGGCTAGGTGAACTAACCCCGCAAAAGTGTTCACCCCAAAACAGGTAGCCAGTTTCTTATTGGTATTCAAAAGGCAAACTCCAGGGGCGCCTGGGTGGTTCAGTGGGTTAAGCGTCTGCTTTCAGCTCAGTTCACGATCTTGGGGTCCTGGGATCGAGCCCCACATGGGGCTCCCTGCTCAGCAGGGAGCCTGCTTCTTCCTCTCCCTTTGCCCCTCCCCCCCTGCTCTTGCTCTCTCTCATGCACACTTTCTCTCTTAAATAAATAAAATCTTAAAAGAACAAAACAAAACGGACAAACTCCAGTCACACATGAATTGGCATCTATTATCAAAGAGTTTTATTGGAAAGTTGAGGACATGGAACAGTAGTTTCTGACCAGGTGCAAAACTACCCATTTTGGTAAATAAATGCAAATCTTTTACTCTATGTGAAGCACTATTCTAGGTACTTTACTTTTATTGACTCCTTTAGTCTTCCTAACACTCCTGTGAGATAATAATGTTACCATTTCCATATTCATTATTCTTCATAACACCCCTGTAAGGTAAATACTTTTATTATCATGGCCATTTTCAGGTGAGAATACTGAATGCCGGAGAGGTTAAGTAACCTGCCTAAGATCACACGGTTGATAAATAAAGGAGTTAGAATTTTAGCCCAGCCAGTCTGGCTCTAGAGTCACACTCTTAAAGCATCAGTCAAATTGGGACAGAGAGGTAGGATTTGGCCTTCTGGGGAGATTCTGTTAAATTTAAAAACTTCAGGGCTAAAACCCAATGTGTTAGCATTTTGGAGTAATTTCTGGTTCTTATTAGAGAATGAGAATCTAAACCAGAACCTGAGGCAAAAGCTTAGGTAGATCCTGTGTGAAGAAAATGGAGCAAATAGGGGAAGCTCAGGGGATACACAAATGGTAGTTCTTCCTAGATACAGAGGAGCATCGAAGCAGAGACCTGGAGACTAATTCTGGTCCTCACCTCTTTTTTAAAGAATAGCAATCCTGGGGCGCCTGGGTGGCACAGCGGTTAAGCATCTGCCTTCGGCTCAGGGCGTGATCCCGGCGTTATGGGATCGAGCCCCACCCACATCAGGCTCCTCTGCTATGAGCCTGCTTCTTCCTCTCCCACTCCCCCTGCTTTGTGTTCCCTCTCTCGCTGGCTGTCTCTATCTCTGTCGAATAAATAAATAAAATCTTTAAAAAAAAAAAAGAATAGCGATCCTTAAAATATGGAAAAGCTTAGTTAGTTTGAGTTTGGAAACTGGGGAGGGATATTGACTTTGGTGGAGATCGAGAGTTTGGAGATTGGTAAATCTATCTTCATTCATACAGGGTTAGGACAGTTTCCTAATTTCTGCTTCTCTCTCTTCAGTTTTGTACCCTATAACTTGTTCACAGTTAAATAAAGTGACAGGGTGCTGTTTTCCTTCTCTGGAATATGATAAGGGTAAAGGGTCTCTGGCCCAGCTTGTATGGTAATACCTTTTGTTTTTAGAAGCACCACTATCCTTAAATGTCTCTATTTTGTGTTAAGGTTCAATAAATATAGGTACTCAGTATGAGATAAATGTGGCATCTCCTACATTCTGTAAACTATCTTTTTATGTGGATATCAGATATATTTTATATGCCAGGATCAATATTTTGTTAAATTGGCATGATTTTAATAGTTGTATCCTGCTTTGATTTTGCCTTTCTTTTTTGGTTTTATAGCCTATACCACATAATTAGCTTTTTCTATTTTTCTTTTCATTTTCTATTTGTTTGAGTCACATGGGCCTTGAGAGAAAGGAGACCGAGATAGTTTCAGGATAAGCTCTCTCTATAACGTAGGAGGCATGCAACTTCTGAAAAGCCCCATCTTGGAAAGAAAGAAACCAGTGGTTAACCATACCTAGAATCTAAGCCAGAACCTGAGTTTTAAAATACTTTTGGCTCTGAATAATAGCAAGTTCACCCAATAGTGGCATAAACAATAAAGTCCTTCATTTCCTCACATAAACAGAAGTCAGGAGTAGCTGTTCTAGGGTTGGTTCACTGATTCTGGGACATTAGGGTCCTGGGTTCACATCTCTACTTCTCTCTCAGGGCTGCAGTTTCATGAGAAGTGGCATGAGTTAGAGATTTTCTCCTCAAGCGTTCTCCCCTTCTGTCAAGGAGGGTGAAAAAAATCTGTCCAGAAATTTCTCAAAATTGTTTCATGTCTCCTTGTCTAGATATAGTTCACAAAGTAACTTCTAGCTGCAAGGGAGTCTGGAAAAGTGACTATTTGACTTTTTCTGCTTCCCTTGTGAGGCCAAAGGACACAGGTGTTAAGAATGACTGTTGAACAGCTCACTAACTCTGTCTGTCAAATTTTTTTTTCTTCTCCTCTCCCACCACACCTCCCTTCTCCCTGCTTTCTTTCCTGTCTCCTGTCTGTTGTGTACTGATTTTGAGGATTGAGTAAAATGAGAGCACTAACTGTGAAAGGAGAGGGGCAGTGATCTCTTCTCATGCTCTTTTGCTTTGGCACCTATCACATTATTTAATCATGGTTAAATAATGCTTTAGGTTTAATCTCTTCAGGATGGTTTAGTATTTATTTCTCATAGTAGACTCTGACAAACTTTAAAACAAAAAGTTTATCTTTAAAATTTTTCCTTTAATGCCTCACATTCACCAAAATATGTGATATATAGCAAGTACTCAATAAAGGAATAACATGAAATAAAATTATGAATTAAGAAAAAAAACTGATTCAGTACTGGTTAAAACTAAAGAAAAAACAAATGTGTTTGGTAAAGCATTTTGAGAAGAAATCGTTAGGTTGGCATAGTAGTTTGGGAATTCTCAAGGTACTGAGCTGGCTTTGCCCTTCTTAGAAAAGAAAAGAAACAGAAGGTTAGAGAAGGTTTACATTCCAGAGGCCACTGGAGCAAAATGATGAAAGCACACTATCCTGGTGAGACAGGATCTTATTTAATTTTAAGTCTACACAAACTCAGATTCCTTTTGTCATAAATTATAATTCCCTCTTTGATTTTCTTTGAGAAGGAAGAAAAAAATTCTAAATACTCACCTATTAACTATGAAGTTTTTATGTCTCTCTAAAGCATCTAATCTTTAACCACAAAACATATGATGACCAAAAAGGTTGTAAAACATGCTTGTGGAAGAAGAATGTATTTGTTCTCTTGATTATAATAGTGATTTCACATTTTTTTAACTCAGATCCAAGTTAAGAAATACATTTTATGTCATTATAGATTAATAGGTAAATAAAACTGGTACTGAAATTTCACAAAAAAAGGTGCTTATTCTTTTTTTCTTTGTGTTTAATTAATATTTGTTCTTTGAAAGGTACTGGATCTTACAACCTATAATGCATGCTAATGTGTTTATTTTATTCCTTTCTATTAAATTTTAGAAAATGTTGACCACAATCCAATGAGTTGATTTTATGACCCATTAATGGGTTGCAACCAGTAGTGTGATGGCAAAATTTTAATGGTGGCTTTTCACCTGAATAAAAGCCCCTATTATCAGTGCTTTCTGATTTCCGTGGTGTAAATACACCCTACTTGGCCAGTTTCAAGCTACTCTTCTGATGACACTGAATGTTGAACTGGGAAGAAATGACACAATCAGCATTCTCTGGAGCCATTATGAGCCAGCTTCACCACACCACCAGCTATAACACATAGTTTAAAATAAATATGAATTTATGTTTGTTATACGTAAGTGAATTTGCTCATTTAAACTGCAAATCCCCTTATCTGTTAAACATCCCAAACAATATGTTATGTAGCAGATACCAAATATGTATTTGTTAGAAGAATGAATTGCTTTATTTTGACAGATATAAAAGAGTATTTGTATATCCTCAAGTTTGTTTCTTTTTCAGTCCAATTATTCACATAAGGACTGCAATTTCTTAGCTGAATGTCACAGGGATTTTTTTATATTCATAAACTTAAAGTTGAAGAGGAAATATTTTACCTTATTTATGTGTTATGGTACCTACTATATCATGTGTTCATCACTTACATTGTTTTCTAAGAGTTTTAGCCTAAAATTTGAGAAAATAAAAACAAATTATTATTAAAAAACTGTAAGTGATTATATTTCTAAACAATTCTTTGAAGAAAAGAAAGCTTCAAAAACAAATGAGTTACAAATGGATGGATTATATTTCGTATTGTTTTCAATGAACTGTCGTTTAGCCTTTCTATAAATCATTAATTGATCCAGAGTCGATATTGGGGCATAGAATTTTTATTTAGCAAGGCCTTTTAATTTAAAACTAACCTGAAATTAAAATGAAGACTCTGAAACAGCTATGAAAACATAAGAGCTGATTTATTTTTATTTTTTTTTAAAGATTTTATTTATTTATTTGACAGAGATAGAGACAGCCAGCGAGAGAGGGAACACAAGCAGGGGGAGTGGGAGAGGAGGAGAGGAAGAAGCAGGCTCACAGCGGAGGAGCCCGATGTGGGGCTCGATCCCGTAACGCCGGGATCACGCCCTGAGCCGAAGGCAGACGCTTAACCGCTGTGCCACCCAGGCGCCCCAAGAGCTGATTTAGTAACAACTTTGGTCATTGATAATATCAATAAAATATTTATTCAACAAATAGTATGCTGAGAATTAGAAGACACTCCAGAAACTTTGTACCCACTAACTGCCCACTTTGCTAGATACCAGGAATTTCTAGATAAAACATTTTAAAGAAATTTATAGCCCAATGAGAAGACAGATTACAAAAGACAGCTGTAATACAGTGTGATAGATGCTATGTTAGAGTTACAAGTTGCATTGGAAGCATAGAGATGGTGACATTTAAAAGCCCAGCGGAGTCTAAGAACACCACATAGAAGAGGACATGCTTTGACTGCCGAGATTTTTACTTCTGTCTCTGCAGTGCTACAGCCTTGGATAAATCAGTTAGCCTTTGTGGGTCATCTATAAATTAGTGAATAGAAAGGGGCTCAATTCAATGACCTTGGAGGTTTCTCTTGGCTCCAGTAATGATTCTGTGACTTGAATGTAGCTTTCCGAAATGTGCCTTTTTTTCCAACTGAACCTCACCTATATTTATCATGATATTTAGGTTTAGCTTCATTATCTTTTTTTCTTAATTATATTGGATTTGCATCAACAGATACCTGCTTTCCTACCATGATCCTGCATTTGGATGATAATGCGGTTTTTGAAAATCAGTGTAATAATGTCCATAAGTGTTATTTTTCTCAAAGTTTGGTTTCTAAGAGATTAAATTACATAACAGTAATTTATAGGAAGTGCATATTAACATTTTCATTTACTTAACTATCAGTATTAACAGTTTATTAGCTTATTTAGTAATTCAGTCAAAAGCTATCAGGAGCAATCTCAGCTTGAATAAGGTATTGCTCTTGTAATCTTATAGCAGATAAGTAGACTTTACTGTCAGCCTTGTAGATTCAGCTGTTTATAAGCTTTTGTTACAATATCACATTACTTCTCACTATTCAGCTGGGTTTATGTCGCAGAATAATTCTGCCAATTAATATGGGAAGAATATAGAGATTTCTAGATGTACTTGGCAGTCTTGATACGATTACCTCACATAGACAGCTGTATCTAATCTTCAGTCAGTTGTACGTTTTCTTGAGTATTGGCACTGATTTTACTTTTGCCATAGGGCATCTTCTTGCTGTCTAGAAGTAGTTAAATATGGAGTTTTAATACATTTTACCCCTCTCTTTCTTTAGTTTGCACCTCGTTATTTCTCATGACTAATATAAAGTGGTTTCTGAAGCTCATGCAGATTGTATTTATTCAGCATAAGAAAAGTTCTCCCTGTGCTCATGGTAAATAAAGGAAGTAAAAAATGTGATTAATTCTAAAATAGAGAATTAATATATCTACTTAAAAGAAATAGTAAAGAGAAAATAATTTGTATTTCAAATATAGAGTAATATGAAGTCAAAGCTAATAGAAATTCTTTTCAGAAGGTTGACTACCAAACTAATATAAAACAGTCTTTTAGGGGCGTCTGAGTGGCTCAGTTGTTAAGCATCTGCCTTCGGCTCAGGACGTGATCCTGGGGTCCTGGGATCAAGCCCCACATCGGCAACAGGCTTTTAAAAAACTAATTTACATTTTACTAGGTTTATTTTTTTAAGATTTTATTTATTTATTAGAAAGAGAGAGCATGGGAGGGGGGCAGAGGGAGAGGGAGAAACAGACTCCCTGCTGAGTTGAGTGGGAAGCCCCATCCAGGTCCTGATCCCAGGACCCTGGGATCATGACCTGAGCCACAGGAGGTGCTGAACCGACTGAGCCACCCAGGCACCCTCATTTTACTAGGTTTATATACAAACTTGAGTTTGTATACTGTAGAGCACATGATCTTGAAAAATATTTTGCTACAAATATAATATTCTCACATTTCTTTTTCCCATGGTAATAAATTATAAGCAAGTTGTCTAAATTTGTTTCATCATCAGTCTGGCACAATAAGTAAAATTCTCATTGGAATGAAGTCACACCATGATGCATATTAATGGTCTAAAGACTGTCTCACTGACTTACTGTTTCAGATATTCCATATGTATCTCAGTGTAAACTCTTTTGTCAAGACTGATAAAAAGACTATGAAAGAGCCCATCAAGAACAGCAGGAGAAACTTTTTGGGCACAGTGAGAAGCACCATTGGGGAGCTACTATCACAGTGGTGGCCAGACCAACACAGTGTTTTCTTTCGGCACCCAGACTTTGCCATTCTTATACTCATGCACAAAAATACCAAGACAGTAGTGTCCAGACAGATTCACTAAGAAACAGTGTTTTAGGGGGCGCCCGGGTGGCTCAGTCAGTTGGGCAGCTGACTCTTGATTTTGTCTCCAGTCATGATCTCAGGGTACTGGGATCAAGCCCCAAGTCGGGCTCTGGGCTCAGTGGGGAGTCTGCTCCAGGATTCTCTCCCTCTCCCTTAGCCCTCCCCTCATGCTCTCTCTTGCTTTCTCTCTCTTGCTCTTTAAAATAAATAAATACATATTTTTTAAAAAGAAAATGTTTTACTGTAGAGATGATTCTATCAAAGTAATACATACATTTTAAACTAGTTGTTTATTTTCTGTTGTATGTACTTTATAATTTACATATTCCCTCCCTTGAGATTACATTCCTAGATGTACTTTTAACCAAAGGATAAGTGAAATACTAATACATTGATTATATAATGGGACCGGAAGTAGAGATAAGATGCAGAAAGAAAGATGTTATAAATAGAGCTATACCTGTCATGGTCTAGAGAGAAACAAATGAGAGATAAAAAATTACTGTTTTACCATTGACTAACCAGCTGTGCTGCTTTAGAATAATCTGTGTGGAAAAAGTCCATATATGGAATACATACCTTAGTGACTTAAATTGAAGGTACGTTCTGGTGAAGGCAGAAGGAGAGCACGAGTAGGGACTCAATACATATTTACATAATGTATCAATTAATTAGCATGAAAATATCATTGTGCTGTGATTTTTCTTTAAATGTCTTGAATTCTAGGATCTTTCCCTTGTACTTCCTTTACAACTTAAGTCATTGTTGATAGCTACATTTAAATTTTATCTTTTTAAGTTACTAAATTTTTATACCCATATTTATTCTTATTTCAAGAGAGTAGAGCAATTTTTAGAATTTACCTACTTTTAAATTATCTAGTTATTCCTCTTCTAGTTGTATTAGTTTGACTTTATTCTTTATTATATTTGCTATTAATGCTGAGGAGTATAGGTCTGATTTACATAGCCATTTAATCATATTTATTCTTTTAGTTTTAATATACTCAAAAACCTGGCAAGATGTAAATGCTTCAGAAACCTGGACAGTTTAATATAATTTTAATATGTCTTTTGTCTTCAGGTAATATTTTTGAATACCATGTATGCACTTAACCTCATTTAAAAGCTGAAATGAAAATCAAGAAATTTTCATAGAATTATCCTGTAGTCTGTGTGCTAATTTTAAACCATAGAACTCTAAGGTGAGAAATAAGTTTCTACCTTTTACAACTAAAATCCAAATATTATCTTTACTTGAGAGTGTATCAGTCTCTGCATGGCAAGTCTTCAGATACCCTGAAAGAATACTTTTAAGGAAGTCTAGGCAGTCTAATCTATCCTAGAAGAGAATGACATGGAACATAAGCTAAATTTAAAAACAGATAAAAGGGCTGGCAAATAATACATATTTGGCCTTTTTAAAAATAATATTTTGTGAAAAACAATAAGATACCTATCAACCTATATTTTATCTTTACTGTCATAAAGCATTATAGAAATGATACAGATGCATATCATGTGAAAAATAAGCTTTAATAAAGTCATTAAACTGAGTGAACTCAAAACATTAAGCATTCTGACAGCATACAAACATACAGTAAAAAGTAAAAGTCTTTGTTCAGCATCACTAGTCACAATTGCACTCACTTCTCATGTTTCTGTCCATGTATATATATAAATATGTATATGTACATATATCTTGGGGGATTTGACAAAAGGAGTCAAACTGAATGTAATTATTCATCCATTCATTTATCCATTCTTTCAACAAATATTTGTTACATATTTATAGCGTTCCAGGTACTTTTCTGGGAGCTAGAAAGATGGAAAGAAAAAGAAAAGTTCCTGCTTGCATGTCATTTAATATAGATATAGTATATCATGGTGATAAGTGCTATGGAGAAAAATAAAGAGAGTGGAGTGAGGATAGATACTATTTTATATAGAGTAACCAGGGAAGGCCTTTTTAAGATAACATTGACGTAGACAGTTGAAAGGTGAGGGAAGAAACCATGCAGTGATCTTGGAGAGTGTTCCAGGCAGAGGGAACAGCAGGTAAAAAGCCCAAAGGCAGGAACTTCCTTGCTTTTTTTTCAAGGAACACCAAAGAAACCAGTATGACTGAAGCACAGTCAAGGGCAAAAGCACAGAGATCCTTTAGGGAGCTGTAACCAGGTGAGCTATTATCCAGGTGAGAGATGATGGTGGTTTATTTCAGAGGGGAGCATTAAAAGAAATGATTAAATTTTGGATATATTTTCAAAATATTGTCAGCAGAAATTATTGACAGTGGAGGTGTCAAAAAAAAAAAACCACATAGAAGTTTTTGACCTGAAATAGTGGAAAGATGCAGTTATCATTTAGTGAATTGGATATGACTGCAGAAAGAGTAAAATTAAGAGGAAGTTGTTCAGTTTTGGATAAGTTGAGCTTGATACGCCTCTTAGAAATTAAAGTGCAGGAGTCGCATTATGAATTGGATAGATAATTGTGTATTCCTGAGGACAAATCTGGGTTAAAGATAAGAAATTTCTGAGTTATTAACATATAGATAGTAAGTCTGAATGAGATCACATAAGGAATAGAAATGATGGAGAAGTAGAGACTGAACCCAAGAACATTCTAAAGGAGTTTGGGAAGATAAGAAAGACCAGCAGGAGGGTGTGATTTAAAAAAAAAAAAAAAAACAGTATAGTTTTGCCCCTTTACTTAGCAATGTATTTTGGAGCTCTTTTCATAAATTTGTTTTACACACTACAAAATATTCCTTGGGATGGATGTATCATATTCTGTTTAGCTTCTCCTGTATTGATTAACATTTGTTTTATAATTTCTCCTCTTTTATAGTTTTTGTCTTATCCAATTCCATAATCTATCTGGATTTATTTTGTGTGTATGATTCAAGAAATGGCTCTAAACTTATATTTTTCTAAATGCTACTTATTAAATAATCCATGCTTTGCCACACTGATATAAAATGACACCTTTATCATATAATGTATTTATAAGTTCTCTTATATTCCCTTAATTTGTTGATTCTTCTGATAGTACTGTTCTGCCCTAATTAGTATAGTTTATTGGAACCTTTGAAATCTGGTAGAGGAAGTCCCCCAAAGTTCTTATTTTTTCAGAATTTTCTTAGCTCACCTCATGTATTTTCTCTTTCAAAGGGGTTTTGTTTATTTATGTATTTTGAAAAGAGTGGTAATTTTACATTCATTGCTCTACCAACTATTAGACATAACAGATACAGTTCTACTCTTTAGAGACCAGGTTCAGGATTACTGAATGAGTTTCACAAAAGAAGAGATTTGAGTTAATAAGCAGGGCTTAATTACAGAAGCATAACCATTGTTTGGGGTTGGCAATTCTAGATGACATGACTCAGTGCACACTTGCTGAACAACATCAGATAGGAAAGTCAGACAATAAGGCATCTTTGTTTCATATTTTACTAGAGCTCTTCATTATATTTGTAGTATGGATGCAAAAAGCATAGGCCATCTTTCAAAGAAGGAGATAATTAATACTAAAAATGCTTACTAGATATTAGCAATTTGGAACAATTATAATGTTTGGAGAAGAAATCTTTTATTTATCCAAACAGCTTGCTTAGAGGAGAATTGAAATGCTGATCGCATCAAACGTTTAATAAGGCTTAAATAGATAAATTTACTTGAATCTTTCATTTAGGATTAAAGTGTATGTAGTTTATAATGCAAATGTGTGTGAAAAGTTGCAGAATATTTTGTGCTTAGAAAAAATGATTTTAAAATTATCTCATTCTCTTTATAATATATGGATCATAATAAACATTGCGACCAAATTCAAAGTAAAAGCTGATTTAGATGATGCATGTTATCGAATAGATTTTAAATTAGATCGTCAGGATCCATAAAACAATCTCTTGGGATTTTAATTGGCATGCATTGAATTTAAAGATCATTATGCAGAGAAGTGATGTCTTTAGGATGTCAGTTTCTCCTCTCTGAAATATAAATTGTATCTTCATTTATTTGTTGTTGTTTCAGATATTCATATTAATCTTGCCCAGTTTTATTTTGGTTTACTCATCACAGTTTTGTAACTTTTTCATTCCTAATAAGAAATATGTATTGGGTACCTGTTACATGCTAGTCATGTGACTCTTCTGGGTACTAGGGATACAAGATTGAACAAAACAAAACCCCTGCCTTTATCAAGCTTATATGCTAATAAAAAAGCATCAGACAATAGAAAAATAAATAAGTAGATATGTAATGTTAGGTTATAAACAGTAAAAGAAAGTAATAAACAGGAGAGTGGAGGGAAAGGTATGCGGTGATCCAAGCAAAACTTTTCAAAAATCACTTACCTATGTTTTGTCCTATCTTCTCCCTCCACCATGTTTCAGTAATGGTTATTGTGGTTATAAATAAGATATTCTAAAATCCTGTATTTAGGAAGGCATAATGTAAGTTGAGATTATTCACTTAGGTGACAGAAATTTATATCTCTAAAGGCGTAATGCCTGTTTGTTTTTTCCAGATGAAATCATTTCAGTCAGATTTCATTTAGGTTTAAAGAAATTTAAAAAGAATATTTTTTTCCAAGATATAATGAGGACGTAGATAATCTCAGTTCAGTTGTCTGATTCTTTCTGTTCAGTTCCACAAAGTTCTGTAGGAGGCACTAGAGGATGTAAGATAAGTGAGACTGTCTATCCTCATAGGGAGGCTTGTGGTCTAGTGAGGAATTCAGAAGCAATTACAGAGAACTTTCATGCATATTTGAGAGTGATAGATTCCTGGCCTATAGACCTTAATCAACTATGACTGTGAATTTTTGAAAAAAAAATGAATGAAAGAAGTGATAAATGATGGATGTATAAACCAAATACTGCTAAGACTAGAAGAGAGAATAAGTTTCGTAACTAAGGGATGAAGGAAAGCTTTCTGAAAGGTGATGTTTGGTCTTCATTGAGGAAGATGAATGAGTAGGGAAGGACATTTTGAGAAGTTTGTGGAGAAGAGGCATAGAGGCAGAAATTGTGTGGCTTGTTCCGAATGAAACAAGTCTGTGTGGATATATAAGTGAGAGCGAGTTGAGGATGAGAGTGTTGGAAACAGAAAATATGGCGGAGAAGCAAATTAGGGCCAGATTGTGAGAGCCATGAATGCTATGCTGGGGTGTCAGAATATTATTCAGTGGGAGACAAAATACACTTTGTTCCGTAAAAGTATCTTTTGTGTGTTGGTTTAATGCAAAGGAATTGCATACGCTCATCTACAATTCTGAAAGGTAGCAATTTTTGGCATTATAGAGGATAGATTGACATGGAGCTAGATCAGGGACGGGGAGACTAGGAAATAGTTATAAAAGTTCAGATCAAGAATACATTGGGAAAGAACCAGGAGGAGAAATAAATAACCTAAGTAGGTAAATTAAATCGGGAGTCAGGAGAAACCCTATTAAAAGGTGAGATTTCAGCAAAGACTTGAAAAAGGTAATTGAGTTACCAAGTGAGTAGCTGGGGGGAAATCATTCCACACAAGAGTAATAAGCTGCCATATTTTTTTAAAAGATTTTGGGGCGCCTGGGTGGCACAGCGGTTAAGCGTCTGCCTTCAGCTCAGGGCGTGATCCCGGCGTTATGGGCGAGCCCCACATCAGGCTCCTCTGCTATGAGCCTGCTTCTTCNCCAGAGAAAAGAAGAACACAAGTAGGGGGAGTGGCAGGCAGAGGGAGAGGGAAAAGCAGGCTTCCTGTCAGCAGGAAGGATCATGACCTGAGATGAAGGCAGATGCTTAATCGATTGAGCCACCCAGGCGCCCCCAAGCTGGCATATTTGAGGAATAGCAGGAAACCAAAGTAGAGGTGAGAAAGAATGGTAGGGGAGGAGCTCAGAGAGGCAACAGCTCGAGAGACAGCCAGCGAAAGAGGGAACACAAGCAGGGGGAGTGGGAGAGGAAGAGCAGACTCCCAGTGGAAGAGCCTGATGTGGCGCTTGATCCCAGGACCCCAGGATCACGCCCTGAGCTGAAGGCAGACGCTTAACGACTGAGCCATACAAGCGCCCCTAAGGAACAGGGTCTTACTCTTTCTTTTTAAAGTTTTTATTTAAATTCCAGTTAGTTAACATTACAATGTAGTATTAGTTTCAGGTGTGCAATATAGTGATAGAACACTTCCATACAACACCCGGTGCTCATCATAGCAAGTGCCTTCCTTCATCCCCATCACCTATTTAACCCATCTCCCATCCACCCCATTCTGGTAACCATCAGTTCTCTATAGTTAAGAGTCTTTTCTTGGCTTTCAGTCTGAAAGGAGAAGAAGGACCTGTTAAATTGGGAAATGAACTGATGAGGTTCATATTCTAAAAGACCACTTTGCTATATTGAAACTGAAATAAAAAGAGCAAGAGTGTGTGTTGGTAACCAGTCAAGAAGCTTTCATAGCAGTTTTGTAGCATAGTAGTTTGGGGTGGTGGAAGTAGAGCATATGAATGGATTTGAGGAATATTTAGGGGGAAAATAAACTGGAATTTCTAAAACAAGCTATGTATGGGGAAGTGTCTGAGAAGATTCCTAATTTTTTTACTCATGTAAATGAATGGATGTTGATGCCAGTCACGGAAATAGGAAACTTTAGGACATCTGGTTTTTGTGTCATTCAGTTATTTATATTTTGGACATGTTGATTATCAAGTGCCAATGAAATATCTATTTGGAGATGGTAGTTAGGCTGTTTGTGATTCAGAATTAGATCTTAGAGGGGCGCCTGGGTGGCTCGGTCATTAAGCGTCTCCCTTTGGCTCAGGGCGTGATCCCAGCATTCTGGGATTGAGCCCCGCATTGGGCTCCCTCCTCCGCTGGGAGCCTGCTTCTTCCTCTCCCACTCCCCCTGCTTGTGTTCCCTCTCTCACTGGCTGTCTCTCTCTCTGTCAAATAAATAAATAAAATCTTTAAAAAAAAAAAAGAATTAGATCTTAGAGAAGAGGTTGAAGATATAATTTAGGAATTGGATTAGCTTGAATAGTGTCTCCCAAAAAGTCACATCAACTCAGAACGTCAGAATGTGACCTCATTTAGAAATAGGGTATTTATAAATCTAATTAGTTAAGATGAGGTCATACTGGAATAGGGTGGACCTTAAATCCAATAGTGAGTGTCCTTATAAGAAGAGGAGAGGACGCAGAGAGACACAGAGGGAAGACAGCTATGTGAAGACAGAGGCAGAAACTGGAGTGGTATAACTCCAAGCCAAGGAATGCCAAGGATTGCCAGCAACCACCAGAAGCTAGGAAGGGGCAAGGAAAGGATTCTTCCCTACAGCCTTCAGGGAGAGCATGGCTCAGCCCATACCTTGATTTCAGACTTCTAGCCTCCAGAACTGTAAGAGAATAACTTTCTGTTGTTTTAAGCTACCAAGTGTGTATTAATTTGTTACAGCTGCCCTAGGAAATTAATATAGGAATCGTCAGTGTATATAGAGGTATAGGTATGATTGCCTAGGGAAAGCATACAGATAGAGCAGGGGTTACACACCGGCTCTCACTGATAGTGAGTGCCCACAGACACATTTTGGGCAATTTTGACAGTTGTATTATGCCTAAATGGTGCTTTAAATAGCAATAGGACTGGGCAAATGAGATACTTAGTTACCATACAAATTGATTGGTGCCTTTTTTATTCTGTCTAGCTGCTTCATACATTTATTAACCAAATGAAATCATTTGAGTTTGAATCCTTCTTCAAAAAGTTTAAGGGGGCAATAGGATTAATCCTTATGAACACTGAGTAGACACAAAATAACAAACTATCAGGGGATATGAAGAGCATAGGCCACAAATAAGAGAGCGTGGTATCATGGAATCAGAGGGAGAGAATATTATAAAGAAGGAATATCAGAACCTCCTGAAAATCCACAGTAAGAAAAATACCCATTAGGTTTTGTTTCATAGATGCTAGTGGTGAGGGAAATAAGAGCTATTGGGGTGACATGGTTAGATTTGTCTGTTTTAGAAGGATAATGTTCCCCTTAATATAAAGGATGAACAAGACTAAAGGAAAGAGAAAAAAATTAATAAGTAGGTATTGCATATACCCAGTCAAGAGCTAATGAAGATTGAAAATGAAAAGGAGGTATAATTAAGAGGTTGTGTATATAAAAATTTGGGGATTAAGGAAAGAATAATAGAAGATGGTTCTTAAGTTAAAACTTGCTTAATTAAGTGGATAATAATATTATTAACACAAGAAGGAAGAACTAGTAGAAGCTCTCCTTTTGTTAGATTAATGGATTTCTAAAGCCAACAAAAAAGAAATGGGATAGAAGAAAAAAACAAGAGTCTTCATCTATTCCAAAATTATCATTTAAAGATATCTTGAAAGTGATCCTAGGGAAAAGCAACTGATAAGGGGGGTTAAAGCTCAGTTTGACTAGATTTAAATGTATGAACACGGTTAAATAGAAAATTGATACATAACAATAGAAACCTTGAACTCTGTGACTTTGATTCAGGACATACAAGTGAGCCTCCTTCTTCACTGCAGTCAGAATGAAGCTGCTGAAATAGATTCCAAAGATAATATTGAACCTGTACATGAAAGGCTTTGTTTGACTTTGAGGATGTCCTGCCTCTGTATCAATTGTTTGCACTTACTCTTAAAAAACCACCAGAGCTGTGAGGCCACCATGACCTCAACCACAGAGGAAACTGTGATGTAGATTCAGAAAACTTCAAGGAGATTCCATAACCACCAGGTGTCCAAAGGAGAAAGGCTTTGATGGGATTTCACATAACCCTGAACCAAGGCTGGCAATTCCGATCAACTCTAAGAGTCCTAGGATCTCAGGTGTTTTGGCTAGAGATTCAGAGAGCCATGTACATCGAGTAAGACTGCTCTTCTGCCATCACAGTTATGTAGGGTTGGAGAAGAAGCTCCCTTATACACAAAAAGTACCCTTCTGTAGGCCTTCATTGTAGTGGAAAAGAGTAGCTTTATGAGCCCTTAGGAACACCATAGCCCTTAACTACCCTCATCACCTTCATCAGTGTTGTTAGTGAACATGCAATAAGACCATCTTTTACTAATCTCCATTTTTCTAACAACAGTCCCATGTGCTCAGCAGCCTCTGCTGTTGGCTTCTGTATTTGTGTCATCTGAAATCAAGAGGGATACTGGGGGTCCTATGTATCCCTGCCTTCATCTTCCCTTTATTAGTAGAAATCTGGGAATCCCAGAACTCAGAATTCCTGAGTAATTCCCACCCATCTTCCCCCTACCACACCCTCACAGCTTCACCACTATCTTTCTAGGGACTGCCAGGACTAATCCCATCATGCCTTTGATCTCCATTCCTGTCTGCAAGGAACAAGAGAATGGCTAGGGGAAAGGGAAGATAGAACTATTTTATTGGTTAGCACCTTTCCCAGCTATTCTGAATAAAATAGCACGAACCCACCTGTCTAGCCCCTGACTCTTTATAGTAAGATCTAGATATTTCTCTTTTTGGTTATAAGAGGGGGGAAAAAACCTTACAGTAATTCTTTTATTTAGTAGCAATCATGTCTCAGTAAAATTGTAAAGCCTTATATAAAACTCAAACTGCTATTTCAATCATCTTGGAAATAGAGGAAGTAGTCCAAGGTCCCCAGGACCTGGATGGGCTTCAAGGGCTCCACAAGTCATGTGCATGTGTAACTGAAATTGTTTATATAGCTAGGTGGTTAAGAACATGGCCTCTGGAGTCAGATTGCCTCCATTTAAATTCTACCCCACCATGTGCTAGATTTTGCAATTTAGGCAATTTACTTAACCTGCCTGTGCTTAGTTTCCCTAGCTAAGCCATGAGAATAATAGTGTACCTACTTCATAGAGTTGTGTTAGGGACTAAAGCTAGTTAATACATTTAAAACTCTTACAATAGTGCCTCACAATATTGAGTGCTGTGTAAGCACTAGCATTATTATTATTTATATTCCCAGGGAAAGGTCTGTATCTTCCAACTGATTATCAGTAAGGTCTATTATAAATAATTTACAAACTGAAAGAAACCACTTTCACAGGCATATGATCTGCATGAAATTTAAACTTTTCACTATTTTAACAAAAAGTCATCTGATCCTTCGTAGCAGAGAAATTACTTAGTGGATTCTAATTTAACAATATTTTCTTTTTTAAAATTTTTGTTTATTTTTAACTATTTTCTTTTAAAGTATCTTTATGTTTTTGAGGTTTTAATTCTGTTTTTACTTTTAAACCTAATAGAAAATTTGTATTTTTCTTTAAATTGTCACAGTCTTGATAAAATTTAAGCTCTTATTTTTCAGGCTTCAATTTAAAAAAGAAATTTGTTTTCCTTTTCAAAATCCCTGTGTAATTAGTAGTTCTGCATTAAGGGTTTGAACATCAGCAAATTGTATATGCAACTCTGTTAAGTGTGTTAGGCAAAAGATATGTGTGATTAAGAAATGAATGTTGATTTTTGTTGTTGTTACTTAAACCATATATGCATTTGAGCCAAATTGTGTCACAATTGAAAATATTGCAGCCTGTTAATATAAGGAAGAAACAAGAGCTTATACAGCTGTTCTTTTCCTGGAAAGTGAATATAGTGGCTGAAAAAAAATTGAAGCTTCATCATTATTAGGGATGAATTAATTCTGTTCTATAATAAATTACCAAATGTCAGTTAATAAATCATTTTTTTAGAAAGTCAGGTCAGCAGTAAATATCCAGTATCTCATTACTTATTTCCTATAGTCACACTGAACATGAAGAGTACTTCCATTTTAAATTGCTTTTGCTAAATCTTAGAAAAATGATTTTGGCAGTTTGGTTACTATCAAACCTAAAGCTTAAACACAAAACAGCTGTTGTTGAAAATACCACTTTCATAAGATTAATATGCTTTTAATTAACAAATTGGAATGAATTGTTAAACATTACTACCTCCATGTTTAACTACCAGTTGACTCTCATTGACGGCTTTTCTTTCTCAATAGATTGTTTACTTTAACTGAAAGAGGAGGAATCTTATTTGATAATCCATATTTTTCCCCCATCTGCAGAAAGTACCCAAGAAAAGTGGGGATTTCCAATGTGCCAATATTTGAAGGAAGAGAGATGGTGCTGTGGTCGTAATGCCAGAATGTCAGCATGTTTGGTATGATTATATTTTTGCTGGACTAAGAGCTTTATCCAGATGTTGCAGAATTTATTATTTTTGGCTAATATCATGAATTAAATGCTAAGTTTTGCAGCACATCATTATTAATGCTTTTGTGCATTGCAAATTTTAAGAAAAAAAATGACTTGCCCTTCCAACATTATCTACTACTTAACATGCATTGTGGTAACAATTTATGGTTATACTTTTTTACATGTAATTTTTATATGTAATTAATTATCATATAGAATGTACCAACTACCAGGTATTTAATACAGAATTAGTTCAGTGATTTATTCACAGTTCTGTGGTATGTTTGTGTGTGTTTGTAGTAGATCATTTGGTCCCTTAATTTCTTATAGAATGGGAAAAATATTAATAAGCTACCTGGAATATGAAGTAACTATTTAACTAAATAAAACCTTTAATGTGCCTGATTTGGCCAGTGTCCTTAGACCTAGAACATTTTAGCATGTGGTATTCTGTATTCATGGTGCTATGTTAGTTTACAAAGGATAGATATAAGTTAAAAAGTGTAAGTTATTTTTTGTCATGAGAAACTTAAAATATAGTTGGTTAAATAATGTGTTTAATGTCCAACCCCAAGATAAATTAATTATTCTATGGTCATTATTTTTATGCCAGTTACACAGCAGTATAAAATATAGTGCTCCAGTGTTCTTGGATCCTAGAAGTATTTTAGAAATCTATTTATGCTCAAATAATTTTTATAAATCTCCTTAAATTGCTTTTCTTGGAAATTTGTCTTGTTCTTTCATTATATCTGTTAGTGATATTTGTTCAGAATCACTCACGTTCGAATGACAGGTAATTCTTGGAATGACTTTGGTTCTAAGAATGCCAGCAACCAGGATTATACCCTCCAGGCAAGAAATTAAAATAGTCTTTCCTGGGGAATCTGACTAGCCTAAGAGAAAAGACCTAATTATACTGGAATCGGGGATTTTACAACAAAGTAGGATACTTGTCACCTTTATGATGAAACACACAACCAACAGTCCTCACTCATAAGCATAATACTTCTAATCAGGTTTATGATACCCCCATTTAATTATCAGCAGACAGCAAGAATCACATAGATGTCTAAAGAAAGTCTAACATGAAAGAACAGAGATCAGATAAGCAGAAGAAAAGAAACTTGGAGGAAATAGAGACTACAAAATCAAATAAAATAACGTAAAGTAACTATTAATATCCCTTAGATAAAACAATGTACTGCATTCACAAAATAAAAATGGTTGCTGTGAAAATAAACATTCAAAGAAACAAAAAGAAGCATTTTGAAAAATAAATTTCAGAATATAGAATATATAGACCATACAGCACTTAATAAATTTTCCTGACCAATGTCAGCTTCCTATAGAATGCCCCTCTCCTTGGCTCCATCCCAGTCCCTGGCTACCTTGGCTTCTTTTTTGAAGGCCAAGGAACATTTTTTTGGTGCATTTTTTATTGCCTTTTGCTCCATACCTGACCTTTTCTACAAATAATCAAAGCCTCAGGGATTAAAAAAGAGAGAAAGACCTTTCTGGTGACACTTTCAGATAAATTGTTAAGGGTACTAACCAGGGATAAAATTTTAATTAGATTAATACAATCTTGTCAGCATACTTTAACCCTGATAAAACTGAAAAATATTTTAGATTAGTATGACATGAACACTTGATATATTTTCTTCATTATCTTTATTTAGTGGCCAAGAAAAATACTAATGTTTGCAAGAAACTTCTTATCACCTACCTGATTATCTTTTATTATGTCATTATAATTTATCATTTATATTTTTAAAATCCCTCATCCGCAACACATACTAAAAGTAGTCTTGTTATTGACTACTTTTAACTAGTTATCTAAAAGCAGATACTTTTATCAACACCAACCAACTTATTAAAAATTCTTGTTTCTTTATTCAGTTCCAGTCTTTTAGCAAAAGCCATGAACACAAAAATCTAATCTGAAATGAGCACAAACAGTACCGTAAATGAAAGTCAGTGTTTTCTTCAATAATAAATTTATTCTAGGCCTGTTGCTGTTTAATTTAATATGAAAATTACATAATATCTTTCTTCTGTATTCATAAATCTGTGGCTGTAGATGTTCAGTGAAGGTATCCTTCAAGTCAAGGAAAAATTGCAATTTTTTTCTTCAAACACTTTCTGTGAAGCAACTTTTTATGCAGTGAACTCATTTTGCCACTAAATCTTCATGGTGTGAGAGCAAGAAAAGTTTATCAGTGTTCAAAGAACAAGTTTTTGCTTCTTGCTCACTTGCTACCTAGCTATACCACTTGTGGCAAGTACTTTATCCTGTCAGTGAGCTTGTGCAGCTGTAAAAATTGTACTTACACAGGATAATCTGTAAATTATCTTTAGTTTTAGAAGTATATGATTCAGCTATATCTAACAAGTATTATTAATGAAGAATAGCAATCTGAAGCAAATATGGGTATTTTAAAATTGAACAGGAAGTATATGCGGATCTATTATATTTTACTACTTTGTGTTTGAAATATTTTGATTAAAATTTAAAAAATAAAGTTAAATATTGAAATATTAAAATATTTTAATCTAATTTAGTTATAAAACTCTATGTGTAGAAATGTGTTTCTCAAAAAAAGTTTTAGAAGCCTCTATTCCATATTTAAATTATGGCAAATCTTTCATGTATACATTTCATATATGTTGGATTATGAGTATTTATTAGAAATATTAGGAAATATTTTCTAAAACTGTTCTGGATCTTAAATAAATACAAATGGAAAACTAGCTATATATAAAATTGTAAAAATAGGTATTACTTTCTCTTCTACTGGGCACTTAATCATATATGAATTTGATGTGAATTTACAGACCAGACAGATCAAAACTATACATACTTTTCTAAACTAAGGTTTCAGTGCAACCTTGTATAATAAAATATGAAACTGTGTTTATAAAAAATTAGATGAAAATAAGTTAAAAGTAACATAAACGTGTGTGTGCATGTTTGTATAGTATATACACACATACTTAATAATAGCTTTGAATTAAAAAAATAATAATTTTGGATTTGATTGTTTTAGTTAAACTAAAATGAGCCAAGAGGTTGTTATATCATTTCTTTTCTGTTTTTTTATTTTTTCTAAAATTCAAGGAGTGTATACAGTTGAGGTGTGTTTGTGCTTGTGTACGTGACACATATCTATTATAAACCAACCCTAAATTATACAAGTGTACCAGTTAACATTACTTAATGATATTAACACTTTTAAATGTATAAACTTACATGTTATCACTTAATTAATCTTTTTAAATGTCACGTTATAAGCCCTTATATAGTGTGTTTATAAGTCTTATAAGGTAAGACCAAATATATGAGCAGTCTCTGTCTTATTTTTTTCTCCTTATTTTTTCTCCAAAGGCATTGGAACGAGTTGCAGTTGGCCAAGGGGTAAGTAAGAAGGTTTACTCTAATACAGCAGATGGACCTGATAGTTTTCTTAAAGTACTCTTCCTACTTGACCTGCTGATGAACTTAAAACCTGATGGCTTTTAATAAATATCACTTCTTCTTTCACCTCTTCATATTAAAATTTATACATTTTCTGTAAGTTTACTTTAAAAGAGAAGTGAACTTTCAGAAAAAGTAAATTAAACTTTTAACTTCTACATTATATTCTTGATACTAATGTCTCATTTCTTCATAATATACTAAACAGTCTATAAATATTTCTAAAGACTACTATTGCTGACTATTAGGCTTTTATGGACTTGGTTCAAGCAAAGATAAACATGGTATAGCATTCAGTTTATTTTCTACCTATAGTCCAAAACACACATTTTGTTGTTCTTTTTAACTGTTTTCCTTATTTTACTTGATTAGTCATTAATTGAAATAGCCAAATGGGCTTGCGCATATAAACAGAAGTTAATGTATCCCCAAAATATCCATGTAATTGCCTTATCCTCTACCTTATAATTCATGAAACATTTTAGAAATTTCTAAAAAAATTTTAAGATTTCTTTTTAAGCTTTTCACAAGATTTCTTGTTAGACCTAAATTTTAGGTTTTTTAAGGAACGTTAATACGTTAATTTGAATTTTTTAAAATTATGATAATTTGAAAAAGACAATAGCAACAAATACCATTTACTGAGTATTTACTGGGCCGGGTACAATGCTAAGAGCTTTTTTTAAAAAATGTATTCATAATACCTATCTGAAAGTTGATAAAAACTGATGTTTTTAAAGGCATTAGAGCATATTGTTTAGGTGTGTGGGCTTTAGTCTCAAACGCCTGGTTTGCAGTTAACAGCCATAATTGCATATCAACCTAGTGGTTCCCTAGGGATGTGGAAGAGGAAAGAGCCTTTATCATAATAATGTTCCTGTGCATTTTTGTGGTGTTTTTCAATTTCCCAAGTGCTTACTCATATTTACAGTCAATCTTGTAAGTTGGGTATTATCCCAAACTTACATGAGAACATGATACACAGTAGAAGTTTAATAATGCATTCTAGCTCCCTTAATTAATTGCAGAGTTCTGACTTCCAGCTTAGTGCCCTTTCCACTAGACCTGTAAAATGCATGCCTAAGATAATACACTTTAAGGGTGTGCTCTTTTTGCTCCCTCCCACTTAAAATGCATTAAAGTGTTAAGATGATTTATCACTTCTGAAGGAAAGAAAGTAAACTCTGAGCCACATCCAGTTTATTCTTGGAATAGACACACAGTGCCAGGGAGATGTTGATTCCCTTCCCACTTACCCCCAGTCTGTATTTACCAGAATGGATAGTCCTAGTTATTCTAGGAATGCACATCTGAAGGTACTTCATCACTCTCTTCCCTTTTTCTTAGGAAACAGCTGTAAAGCTCTTACTTACTCGGGATAACTTGGGAATGATGATTTATTCTATCCTGTTTGTATATCTGTATGCATTTCTGTATGATCTCTTGTTTAAATGCATTTCTTTTTTTTTGTCATCTTCAACCAGTTTTTAATAACTATATAAATATACATTTATTTCTAAATTATCTTTATACCGTTTATATAATTTTTCCCAAAGGCACAGAATGGAAAGCTTTATTTTTAATAATTTTTTGGTTTTTGCTTATAGAGAGAGAGAAGGAGAGAATGGAGGGAAGGGGGGAGGGAGAAGAAGAATCCTTAAGCAGACTCCCCATGTGCATGGAGCTAGACTTGGGGCTCAATACCAGGATCCTGATAGCATGACCTGAGCTGAAGTCAAGAGTCAGCCCCTCATCTGACTGAGTTAGCCAGGCACACCATATTTTTAAGAGGTTTTTTTTTCCCTAAATGAAATACATAATAAAAACTAATGATACCTCATCCCTGCCCAAGTGTCCAAGAGGCAAAATAGCATCATGGCTTGATACAGGGACATCTGAGCTAGGCTTCTTCAGTTCAAATACCAGCTCAACTATTTTTAGAATTTCATATACAGTTTACATAAAATTAAACTTCCTACTTATTATATAACTAACCAAATAAAAAATAAAAACTTTGTAAGCCATTTTAATACTAATGCTAATATTATACTTCATATAATAATAGATTTCCCAGAATGCCTTGAATTCAATAGAACAATAGGTGTTAATATATGAAAGGGGATTTCAGAATTTTTGTGAGAAAACTGAAGGGATTTGGGAAGAAGTGAGGGACAGATGATAGAGATTTTTGGTACTGCAAAAAAGAATTATCAAGATGAAAAAATGCCAAATGAAAAGTATATCTAGAGATGGGAAATTTAGAATGAAATGTTTTAGAGCAGTCTTCCAGGAAAAAAAGTTTAGAAATCAGTTTGTCTTAAGTCAAGGAGTTGTATTTAGAATGAGATTTTATATAAGAAGTTATAAATTTTACTGTGGGCACTCAAGTATGTATGTATGTCTGCTGTCAGTACGTTATTTTAGGAGCTGAATTGGGGACTGTGGTATTCTTAACACCATTTCTGACTAGAATCACCCTCCCCACTATTCCCACCATCCAGAAAAGATGTAACATGTGTTCTTTCCAAGTGTTCTATCAAGATCCTACAAGTCAGACATTTTCCAGTGACTTAAGAAGGCAGTGCCATTAGGTGAAGAGCCAAGACATAATGGTTGACCCTCAACTCCCAACTTGTGTTTTCTTGTAGTTTCAACACCAGGGGCCCACAGTGTAGGAACTTGAGGTCAGATGAGGAGAGGAGCAGTAGAGTTAAGTTTTCTGCCTAAGCATACAGGCAAGATTTTATTTTGTGCTAAACTCCATCTGAATCCAAACATATTTTTGTTGAAAACAGATGAAAATAACAATTTTGTGCTTTGAAGGAGAAGAGAAGTTACAAAAGGATAACTCAGGGAATATATACAGTCTACTGACCTCTGTCTTTAAAACTTTACCAGACACTGCACAGTTTGGAGTTTTCACCTTATTAGACTCCTCAGAACCATTCAGTATTGTTGACCTCCCTTTACTCTGGCTCATTTTTCTTTTCTTTTTCTTTTTTTTTTTTTTTCATTAGTGACTTGGCATGGAACCAGGGTTGTTGCTGATAATATTTGCTATTTCATGTTGGATTTATTTACACTCTCAACATTAGGAGGTCTGTGCGAATATGGTGGAGTTTGGGTGACTTTTGCAGTTTCTTAGTTTGATTACCACTTCCGTTTTTTCAGCGAAGTGTTTTATTTTATGTATAGTACTTTTTTTACCTTCTACTTCTTCAGAATTATCATGTTTCACTGGGGCCTTTCTCTTCAGTCATACCTTCTTTCCTTTGGAAAGCCTTCATGGACACCTAATCCTATGTCCTTTCCAAAGGACAAAAAGCATGCCCTTTTCAACTCTACAATAGCCAATGCTATTATCTTTCAGACCTCAGACATATTTTTAGAATGTCCTTAGTTAGAATAGTACCTTCTCTTTCCAGGTGTGAATCCTGAGTGATATTATCTCAGTTCCACCACCATTAGGACAAATCCACATTCTCTTCTCTTTTGCACGTATTCTACCTGACTGCTCTCTTAGAGGCTCCAGAGCTAATTTGGCTGGTCATGAAAGTTTATTTCCACATTTTATATTGAATGGCACTCCATTTGGTTTTTATTTTTTTTTTTATTTTTTTTTAATTTTATTTTATTATATTATGTTAATCACCATACAGTACATCCCCAGATTCCGATGCAAAGTTTGATGCTTCATTAGTATGGCACTCCATTTGGGACATTAGCTTATTTTTCTTTGATTTTGCTTTTTCTTCTTCATTCACTACCATTTCTCTTACAGTGTCTTCTATTTTCATGCAGAATTACTTTATCAGTGAGTATTAGCCTCAGGATTTTAATGTAACTTAGAATGGAAAAATTTTTAAAGTGTCCTCAATGTTTTGCAACAAAGACAGGTTTCTAACATTCACTTATGGTCCTAACTCTAGTATTGATTTGATTTATGTTTTTTGTTTCTTGCGCTCATATATATATCTACATTTTTTTCAGCTGCCTACTGAATCACTCTTCTATCGAGCTGTCCTTCAGGATATTATTAAAGAATGTTATGGCATCACCAAATGGTATGAGAATTTTAATAAGAATAACTATATTTTATAAGTGAAGTGACTTTTAGCCCAGATGAATTTATTCAGGGTCACTGTTATTAGTAGAAGAAGCTTTGAATTTGATCTTAATTCTGTGGTAACAAGGAAGTATGCAGCAACTATATCTTAGGTTAATCATTATTAAAGTGGGGGCTCTAATGACTCCTTTTTGTCCTGAAGAGTTGGTGTAATGATAAAGTGGTCTGTATCAATTGTAATTTAGAATTTTAGAAACATTGAAATGTTATATATAAGCAATTCAGTGACTGTAACATTATTAATATGAGCAAGAGTTATATTTAAAATGTTTCACGACCAATACAGCCTAAACACTTAGCTAATGAGAACAGAAATTGATCATAAATAATTGTGGCCATTGTTACTGGTAAAATAGTAGCCCTGCATATGTTTTGTTTGTCTTTGTTTTTTCCAGATAATGCATTGCATAGACAGAGAGGCAGGGATGGGTGAATTTTTCCATGATATTGGTTCAGTAAGTGCTGTACTCAGGCTTACATTTGCAATTCTGGGAATTTTCATGAATATCCTCTTGCTAATTACAATTTTAGGATTCTGATAGCCATTTGATTGTAATAGGATTATTCTTCAAGTTGAAATAGGACAATTTTGAGGTTCTCAAAAATGAATCCACACTTATTAACAGACATAGAAACTATTTTTAGATTAGTTATTCTGTCTGTAGGAGAGAAAATAACATTTTTTTTACTGATAGAAATTATGACATTAAATACTACATACCCATTGGTTTAAACTATCATTTCTGTGTAGATAACTCCCAAATCTGATTGCAGACTCCATTCTCTTTTCCCTGTTTACCAATCTTCAGAATTGTCTACAAGTGAATTTCTCATGCTTTCCCGAGAAGTAGTTCCCTCTCTTGAGTTCACCACAAGATACTAACCTGGTTGAAAAAGTCACATAATTTTGCAAATATTGCAAATATTGACTGCCTGCCTCTTTTGAGACCTCAAATCTCTATAAATTTTTTTATTCTCCTAATGACAACTTAAAATTGTCTCCATTTTTTTTAATCTTTCTTCTCACTTAAAAATTAAACACCCTCCATGTTCCTGCCTTCTTTTACTACATAGAAGGTAGATGGTTTGTATTATAAGACTTCTTTCATTCCAGAGCCTGATTGACCTTTCAGCCACATTTGACCATTCGATAATTTTTTTCTCCAAACTCTTGTCCTCCTTCTCTTCCATTAAGTTGCTTCTGAGTTTCTTTTTCCTACTGTGCACAGTCTTCTATTTCCTGAAAGGTTCTTGTTCTTACTCATCTCCTACATATAGCTAGGCATTCTCTAATATTTTTATACTCCACTCCTGTCTCTTAATATTCCCTCTTTCTCTTAGGAATTACCCTCACAACTGGTATCTTGAATCAGGTATCCATTCCCACCGCTTTCACTTAAGTACACTACTGATCAGATTCAGCATATCCAAAAACCAAAGTCAACTCCCCACAAGTCTAGTCTCTTTCTTTCTTCTCTTGACTTCTTTTGTTAAACCTAGGAGTGCCATGACCATTATCAAGCTTTAGAAATCTTAATTATACTTAATTTTATTCTTCTTCCATCATCAGGCCACATATTCTTGATAGTTGCCAAGACTTACACATTGTTATTTTTTCAACCCAGCAATTAATTTATTGTATGACAGGCAGCCTGTTAGGTTCTAGTTGCATAGGATATATTGTCCACACAGAAATATTTTGTATTTTAGTCAGGATAGCATGTGCAAAAAACAAAGACAGTGATAGAAACCCATTTCCAATAACAGCAGACTAGATCATTAGAACCAACTCTCCTTCTGAGATAAGTGAAAAACATTGAAGGGGTGTGTGTGTGTGTTTATATATGTGTGTGTATGTATTTGTTTTTAATTGGTTTAAGAATATCACAGACCTATCAAGAAAGTTAAGAATTACAGGGCCAGGAGTGATTTCACCAAGATGACAACATAGGTTGTTCCTGACTTTGCTCCCCCTCACAAGAACAACTAACAGCTATTAAAAAACAAGACACCACTGAAAGAATCCTAGAACATGGGGGTGAGGCTGAAGCACCTCCCTGTACCTCAGAGACCAAGACAGACTTCATCAGAAGGGCAAGAGAAGCAGCTACATGTTGACCACATTGCTTCTCCCCTCAGGCCAGTGCAGCAGCACATGGAGAGGTCTCCCCTGAGCCTCTGGTTCCTCCAGTGGGAAAAGAACCCAGGGAGCACAGCCACCCCATCAGCATTGGGGGTTACTTGGTGAAAGCCCATACTCTGATCTTGCCCCACAGTTATTGCAGGGAAGTCTGTGGGGCTCAACCACTGAGAATCTGACTGGGATAGAAAAGGGGGAAGGGGCTTGCAACAATCAGCACATAGATATTGGCAGACCAAGTTCATACCTGTAGTGCCCAAGTAATAATCCCAACTGGTGGATTTGCTCATCTGCAGAACCAAGTCAGGGGCTCACTTTGACCAGGAAACTCAGTGGGGTGCACATCTGACTGATTCAGATTCTCAAATGAGGAGTTTTGCCATCCCTAGAATCTGGTTTGCCCACTCCCAGGCAGGGGGCTGAGTCACAGCCCCACCCACTGTTGAGAGTATCTCCTGGTCCCACCTGACCATGGGACATGTCACGTTGGCGGCAACTTCTGGAAGCTCAGTAGCACTCCAGCCAGGAGGCAGGTTGGCAGAGCTGATCCACCCCAGAGCAAATGCAGTACCAAGTACGAAGAATTGTTTTATTATGCAAGGCAGGAAGATTAATTCAGTCAAGAGTGAAAGTAGCTCTCAGCTGCTCCTAACTGTAAAGCCTATTTGGGAACTAGAATATTGGAAAATTTGGAGAGTAGCCTGGAGTAGCCTTTTCCCTCCTGCCCAGTTAAGGGAGCTAACACATAACACCACTGTGGAATGTGTCTTTTGGCCCATCTGACCAAAATGGCTGGCAAGAACTCCTGGAAGGTGTGTGGTCCAGCAATGCTTGAGTCTAGAGAAAGGCAAAGCCAATAGTTTACAAAGCAAAGCCAGTGTCCCTCTTCAGCTAGGGAACTTGGGGTGCAGATCGGCTTGAGTTAAGACAACAAGGAGCTTTCCCAACTTTAGAGAGCACCAAATCCTATCTGTTAGACCCCAGGGAGCACCAGAGCTCTCCCAGCTTTAGAGTTGCTTCTCTCACTGCACCTGGGCAAGGAACCTAATTCATAGACCCACTCATTGCTGAATACAGCCTTCAGCCTGTCCAACCAGGGAACCTAACCAGAACACACAGGAAGCTGCATAGCCCATTCAACAGCCCTACTTATAGTCACACTTGAACACAGAGCACTGCCCATGTCATCCCTTATCTGCAGAACAACACCAGTGACATTACCTGACCAGGGAATTCAGTGCATGCTCTGGACTGATTTGGGTCCCCAGACAATGAGCTATGTAGGCCCTGCGTCTTATCCTGCTTCCCTGCTGTGGCAAGAAAGTTAATTCATAGCCCCATATACTACTGAATATAGTACCCAGTAGTAACCATCTAGTTAGCCTGACTAGAGAATCCAGGCAATCATGGAATCCATTCCACAGCCTCACTCAAGTAGAGAACCAAGCCAACATTCCTATACAACTATTCTCAACCAGAGGCACACTCCCCATCCCCATCCTCAGAGCTTGAACAGTTGCCTTACTCCAAAACAGACCATAATAGCAGTCCCTGCTACCTGTGGATGTTACCAGTAGACAGACCCAGAAACCCAAATTGAGGTGACTGGTAGAAAACAGTCTCTATCAAAGAAAACCTGTGAAGTCTGAAAGAGGAGCCCAGTTACTCCAGTGCTCAAATACCAACATAAGGAATCAAGGGTCCTGAAAAATCAGATAAATATACCATCAAAGGAAACTAATAAAGTTCCAATAACTGATCTTAAAGAAATGGATATCTAGCAGTTGTCAAAGAATTCAAAATAATCCTCTTAAGGAAATTTAGTGAACTACAAGAAAACACAACCAAATAAACAAAATTCAGAAAACAATGCATGAACAAAATGAGAATTTTGACAAGGAAAAAGCAGCCATCAAAAAAGAAAAAATCCTAGAGTTGAAAAGTACAGTTGACCCTTGAACATGGGTTTAAACTGCACAGATTCACTTACACACAGATTTTTTTCATAAATACAGTACAGTACTGTAAGTGTATTTTCCTTATGACCTTGTTAATAACATTTTTTCTCTAGCTTGCTTTATTGTAAAAATACAGTATACAATACATATAAAATATAAAATACATTTTGATCAACTGTTTATGTTATAAATAATGCTTCACTCAATAGTAGACTATTAGTAGTTATGTTTTGGGAGAGTCAAAAGTTACACGTGGATTTTCAACTGCATAGAAGGTCAGTACCCTTAACCCCATGGCATTCAAGGGTCTACTGTACAAAAATTGAATGGAAGAATTCAATAGAGAATTTCAATAATAGACTCATCCTTACAGAAGGAAGAATCAGTGACCCAGAGGATAGGACATTAGAAATTACCCAGTCAGAGAAGCAAAAAGGGAAAAGAATGAAGAAAGCCTATGGCAAAATGGGACAAATTGAAAAGAAATAATGTTAGTATTGTAAGAATTCCAGATCAGAAACAAAGGGACAGAAAGTATATTTAAGGCAACAATGGCTGAAAATGTCTCAAACATGGTGAGAGAGGAAGACATCCTGATCTATGAAATCCAAAGGAACTCATATAGGTTGAACCCAAGTAGTATTACAAGACATAATTAAGTTGTCAAAAGTCAAAGAATTTTAAGAGCAACAATAGAAGAGAGGGGTTATATACAAGTTATAGCCTCCCATAAGAATGTTGGCAGATTTTTCAACGGAAACTTCTCAGGCCGGAAGAGAATGGAATGACATATTGAAAATACTGAAAGAAAATAATTGTCAAACAAGAATTCTATACCTGGCAAAGCTGTCCATAAGAAACAAAGAAGGGATAAAGTCTTTTCTGAACAGACAAAAGCTGAAGGAGCTCTTTGCCACTAGACCTGCCTCATAAGAAATGCTAAATACGAATTCTTAGAATGGAAGTACAGGAACATTAAATCATAAAAATATAGTGTAAATCACTCATAATGGTAAATATATAGTCATAGTTATATTCTGCAATGTAGAAAGGGGTGCATAGTTCACTTATAACTCCAATACAAAAGTTTTAAAAACATAGTAAAAGTAACCACAACTACCTATAATAATCTATTATTAGTTACACAATATAAAAAAACTTAAATTGTAACAAAAAAATGTAAGGGGGAGGAGAAATAAAAGTGAAAAGTTTATGATTTCTATTGAAATTAAGTTGTTACCAATTTAAAATAGGGTGTTACAAGTTTAAAATGTGTGTCATAGTAACCACAAGGAAAAATCTTGTAATAGTTGCATAAAAGAACACAATAAAGAAGTTAAAGCATACAGATACCAAAAGACATCAAAACAAAAGACAGCAGGAGAAAAAACAAGGAACAAAACAACCATAAAATGTCTACAAAACAACCATAAAATGTTAACAAAATGGCAATAGCAATTACCTGTCAATAATTACTTTAAGTGAAAATGGATTAAATTCTCCAATTGAATGAAAATCAGTTAAATTCTCCAGTTGAAAAACATAGAGTTGTTGAATGTATTTAAAAAGAAAGAAAGAAAGAAAGAAAGAAAGAAAGAAAGAAAGAAAGAAAAGAAAGAAAGAAGCCAGCTCCAACAAAACATTGCCTATAAGAGATTCACTTTCACCTTCAAACACCCACAGACTTAGAGCAAAGGGATGGAAAAAGATATTTCAAGCAAATGGTAATCAAAAAGAAGCAGAGGTAGCTATACTTATAGCAGACAAAATAGACTTTAAAATAAAAATGGTAAAAATAGACACTCTCATTGTCATTTATATAATGATAAAGGGGCCAATCCACCAAAAAGATTTAACAGTTGTAAATATTTATGTCCCCAGTATTGGAGCAACTAAATATATAAAACCAAAATTAACAGAGCTAGAAGGAAAAATAAATAGTAATAAAAGAATAGTTGGACACTTTTAATCCCCACTCTCAATACTGGCTGGATCATTCAGATAGAGAAGCAATAAGAAAACAGATTTGAGCATTCTAGACCCAATGGACTTAAGAGACATGTACAGAACACTCTATTCAACAACAAATACACATACTTTTCAAGTGCACATGAAACATTTTATAGGTTAATCATATGTTAGGCCACAAAACAAGACTTAGCAAATTCAAGAAGATTGAAGTCATATGATTTGTGCCCCGTGACATAAAATTATAAATGTGAAAATTGAAAACTGGAAAATTCACAAATACATGAAAATTAATATCAAAGAAGATATTAAAAAGTTTCTTGAAACAAATAAAAATGGAAATACAATATATACCAGATCTTATGGGATGCAGTGCAAACAGTTCTAAGAGGGATGTTCTTAGCAATAAATGCCTACATTAAGAATAAAGAAAGATCCCAAATACCCTAACTCTGTGATTTAAGGAGCTATAAAATAAAATTGAGCCCAAAGTTAGAAGAAAAGAACTAATAAAGATCAAAACAAATAAGTGAAGTAGAGAACAGAAAAAGAATAGAACAGATTACCCAAACTGAGAGTTGGTTCTTTGAACAGGTAAACAAAATTGACAAAACTTTTTTGAGGGGGAGATTGAGAGAGAGAGCGTAAGCGGGGAGTCAGAGAGGGAGAAGAGGAGAGAGAATCTTAAGCAGGCTCCACACACATTGCAGAGCGGGGCTTAATCCCACAACACTGAAATCATGACCTAAGCCAAAATCAAGAGTCAGACACTTAACTGATTGAGCCACCCCGGTACCCCCAAAATTGACAAACCTTTAGCTAGAACAACCAAGGAAAAAAGAGAAAGGACCCAAATCAATAAAAATTGTAAATGAAAAAGGAAGCATTACAACTGATACCACAGAAATTCAAGGATCAAAAGAGGCTACTATGACAACTATATGCCAACAAACTGGACAACTTAAAAAATGGAAAAATTCTTATAAACATACAACTTATGAAGACTGAATCAGGAAGAAATAGAAAGTCTGAATAGACAAATTACCAGTAAGAAGATTGAATCAGTAATCGAAACCTCTCAATGAAGAAAGCCCCAGCCCAGGACCAACTATCTTCACTGATGACATTTAAGAAACATTTATTTATTTTTTTATTTTTAAATATTTTATTTATGTATGTATTTTAGAGAGCACATGCATGAGTGAGCACACATGCGAGTGGGGGGTGGGTCAGAGGGAGAGGGAGAGAGAGAATCCCAAGTAACTCTGTGCTGAGCATGGAGCGATACTCGGGGTTCGATCCCACCACCCTGAAATCATGACCTGAGCCAAAACCAAGAGTCAGACGCTTAACCGAGTTACCCAGGTGCCCCTTTTATGAAGCATTTAAAGAGGAATTAGCATCAGTTCTTCTCAAACCTTTCTTTTTTTTTTTAATGATTTTTTTTATTATATTATGTTAATCACCGTATAGTACATCCCCGGATTCCGATGTAAAGTTCGATGCTTCATTAGTTGCGTATAACACCCAGTGCAATGCAACACGTGCCCGCCTTACTACCCATCACCAGTCTATCCCATTCCCCCACCCCCCTCCCCTCCGAAGTCTTCAGTTTGTTTCTCATAGTCCATAGTCTCTCATGCTTCATTCCCCCTTCTGATTACCCCCCTTTTCTTTATCCCTTTCTTCCCCTACCGATCATCCTAGTTCTTATGTTCCATAGATGAGAGAAATCATATGATAATTGTCTTTCTCTGCTTGACTTATTTCACTTAGCATTATCTCCTCCAGTGCCGTCCATGTTGCAGCAAATGTTGAGAATTCGTTCTTTCTGATAGCTGAGTAATATTCCATTGTATATATGGACCACAGCTTCTTAATCCAGTCATCTGTTGAAGGGCATCTCGGCTCCTTCCATGATTTGGCTATTGTGGACAATGCAGCTATGAACATTGGGGTGCATATGGCCCTTCTCTTTACTACGTCTGTATCTTTGGGGTAAACACCCAGTAGTGCAATGGCTGGGTCATAGGGTAGTTCAATTTTTAACTTTTTAAGGGACCTCCACACTGTTTTCCAGAGTGGCTGTACCAACTTGCATTCCCACCAACAATGTAGGAGGGATCCCCTTTCTCCACATCCTCTCCAACAATTGTTGTTTCTTGCCTTGTCTATCTTTGCCATTCTAACTGGCGTAAGGTGGTATCTCAGTGTGGTTTTGATTTGAATTTCCCTGATGGCTAATGATTTTGAACATTTTTTCATGTGTCTGTTAGCCATTTGTATGTCTTCATTGGAAAAGTGTCTGTTCATATCTTCTGCCCATTTTATGATTTGTTTATTTGTTTCTCGTGTATTGAGTTTGAGAAGTTCTTTGTAGATCTTGGATACCAGTCCTTTATCTGTAGTGTCCTTTGCAAATATATTCTCCCATTCCGTGGGCTGTCTCTTAGTTTTATTGACTGTTTCCAAACCTTTCTAAAAAACCCCAAAGGAGGGAACATTCCCAAACTTACTTTATGAGGCCAGTATTATCCTGATGCCAAAACCAGGAAAAAGACACTGTTGAAAAGAAAACTACTTGCCAATATCCCTGATGAGTATAGATATAAAAATTCTCAATAAAATACTACTAAACCAAATTCAGTAGTACGTTAAAGGGACCATTCACCATGATCGAGTGGGATTTATCCTAGGGATACAAGATGGCTCAACATATGCAAATCAATCAGTGCGATACATTAATAGAATGGAAGAGTCATGATCATGTAAATCGATACAGAAAACACATTTGACAAAATCAGCATCCATTTATGATAAAACTCTTAAGTTCAGCATGGAACGTATTTATCTCAGCATAATAAAGGCCATAGATGGCAAACCCGCAGCTAATATTATATTCAGTGGTGAAAGGTAGAAAGCTTTTCTGCTAACATCAGGAATAAAAGAAGTCTGCCCACTCTCACCACTCTTTTTCAACATGGTGCTGGAAGTACTAGTTAGAGCAGTCAAACAAGAAAAAGAAATAAAAGGAATCAGAATTGGAAAGGAAAAAGTTAAAATGTTAAATTGTGTCTATTTGCAGATGACATGATTTTATATATAAAAAATCCTACAGATTCAGTGAAAGAAACTGAATTCAATAAAGTTGCAGGATATAAAATCAGCATACAAAAATCTTTACCCTAACAATAAATTTTCTGGAAAAGAATTAAAGAAACTTAGGGAAATGCAAATACAATAGCATCAAAAACAATAAAATAGTTAGGAATAAATTTAACCAAGAGGGTGAAAGATCTCTACTCTGAAAACTACCAAACACTGATGAAAGAAATCAAGGAAGACACAAATAAATGAAAAGATATCCCATGTCCACAGATTGGAAGAATCAATATTGTTAAAATGTCAATACTACCAAAAGCCATCTAGATTCAGTGCGAATCCCTATCAAGATTCCAATGACTTTTTTTTTA
Organism: Ailuropoda melanoleuca; assembly: GCF_002007445.2. Classification (NCBI taxonomy): domain Eukaryota; kingdom Metazoa; phylum Chordata; class Mammalia; order Carnivora; family Ursidae; genus Ailuropoda; species Ailuropoda melanoleuca. The sequence goes on from NC_048232.1 coordinate 54,991,032, forward strand.
AGTAGAAAAAACACTCCTTAAATTTATATGGAGCCACAAAAGACCCTGAGTAGCCAGAGAATTCCTGAGAAAGAATAACAAAGGAGGAGAGAGCATACTTCCTGATTTCAAGCTGTACTCATCAAAACAAGATGGTACTGGCATAAAAACAGACCAATAGACCAGTGGAACAGAACTGAGAGCCCAGAAATAAATGGAAGCATATATAGTCAATATTTGGCAAGGGAGCCAGGAATACCCAATGGAGAAAAGACAGTCTCTTCAATAAATGGTGCTGGGATAACTGGATATTCACACGTAAAAGAATGAAACTGGACCCATATCTTACACCACTCACAAAAATTAACTCAAAATTTAAGTGTAAAATCTGAAACCATGGAACTCCTGTAACAAAACATAGGATAAAGCCCCCTGACATGGGTGTTGGTAATGATTTTTTTGTTATGACACCTAAAGTACAAGCAACAAAATAAAAAATAAGCAAATGAGACTACATCAAACTAAAAAGTGTCTGCACAGCAAAATAAACCATCTACAAAGTGAAAAAAAAACCCTACAGAATGAGAAAATATATTTGCAAACCATATAACTGTTATATAAAGAACTCATACAACTTGGTAACAACAACAAAATTTTTAGTGAACAAAGGGCCTGAATAGACATTTCTCCAAAGATAGACAAAAGGCCAGCAAGTACATGGAAAGATACCCAACATCACTAGTCATTAGAGAAATGAAAATTAAAACCACAATGAGATGGGGGTGCCTGAGTGGCCCAGTCAGTTAAGTGTCCAACTTGGTTTTGGCTCAGTTCATGATCTCAGGGTTATGAGATTGAGCCCTGCATCAGCTCCATGCTCAGTGTGGAGCCTGCTTGAGTTTCTGTCTCTCTCTCTCTCAAATAAATAAATAAATCTTTAGTAAAAGAAAACCACAACGAGATCACCTCACACCTGTTAGAATGGCCATCATCAAAAAGATAAGAAATAACATGTTGGCGTGGTTATGGAGAAAAGGGAACCCTTGTGCACTGTTGGTGGAATTATAAATTGGTACAACCACTGTTGAAAACAGTATAGAGAATCCTCAGAAAATCACGAAACTACCAGATGATCTAGCATTTTCACCTTTGGTAATATATCTTGAGGAAATGAATATACTAACTCAAAAAGGTATCTGTACCCCCATGTTCATAGCATCATTATTTACCTTAGCTAAAATATGGAAACAACCTAAGTGTCCTTCTATGGATGAGGGGATAATGGAATGTTATTCAGCCATTATAAAATGAGGAAATCTTACCATATGTAACAACATGAGTGGACCTTGAAGGCATTATGCTAAGTGAAATAAGACAGAAAAGGATAAATATTGTATGATCTCACTTATATGTGGAATCTCAAAACAAAAGCAAATATAAACAAAAAACAACAAATTCATAGAAAGAGGTCAGACCTGTGGTTAACCAGGGGCAGAGGACAGAGGGATACGGAATTAGAGGAAGGTGACTATAAGGTACAAACTTTAGGTTATAAGATAATAAATACAACACCATGACTGTAGCTAACACTGCTATATGATATATAGAAAAGTTGTTAAGAGAGTAAATCCTCAGAGTTCTCATCCTAAGAGAAATTTTTTTCTTTTCCTTTTTTAAATTGTATCTATATGAGAAGATGGATGTTATAGCCGAACCTATTGTGATGATCATTTCATAATATATATAAATCAAACCATCATGCTGTACACCTTAAACTTGTATGCTAATTATTTCCCAGTGAAACTAGGGAAAAAAGCTAAGTTCAGTGTTTGTGTGGGTACTTGAATGTCACCATGTATCTTACGAAATTAGTTTATTCATACTTGAAGTGAATTCTTTTCTGAGACACTTGGAAAAAACCAGGCCACTGTATGTTGTTAAGTCAAAATTAAATGTTAAAATACTTCTTGTTAATGGAAAACTACAACAACAACAACAACAAAAACTACAGGGAAAATACCTCAGAGAAGATGGGAATCAAGAGAGAGAAGCCCAGCTTCTTCTAGAGCTGCATTTCCCCAGAAGCATCTGCCAATTCTTGAAAAGGCAGCTGTCTGACAGTTAACAAAGTAGACAGAGAAGGGGACCAACAGCTTTCAATAGAGTAACAGTTCTAGTGAGACAAATGTTAAAGTTCATGGCCTGCCCTAGGAGGAGGGCTCCACAGGCCAGGCACACAGCTCGTATCTTAAGTTAGGTCCATAGTATGAGTAAAGGTGAACTATAAATGAAACAGCCCTAAGGTGCTCTAAAGCCCCACTCGGAATTATCTTAAGCTGTGATTAAAGTATTTCAGATTACTACTTTTTCTAGCTGCCTACTACTGGCAAATCCTCTCTGGACAAAAATAATATATATCTAGGCCCAAATTGTCACTGTAGTTTGATGTATATAGCATTTGGCAAGAAACCCCAAATAACCAGCCATATGATGAAATAGGACATTACCAAAAACCAAGGTAAACTACATGCAACAGAATTGGACTCATTGGAGTTCATAGAAAAGCTTAAAATAACAACTTAAGAAACTTCCACTTTGGGAAAATGGAATAGATATGCATTTTTCTATTTTTCCTGGTAACTACAATTAAAAATCTACAACTATCTATAAAATATAAGACTCTGAAAGAGTCTTGGAGAGAATAAGGCAAACTAGCTCAAGATCTTAGGACCCAAGGAACAATATAGTGGGAGTTCCCTGGGTTTTCTTTTTGCCTTAAAAACCTCGTATTGGAGCTGAAGTAAACTGCAATCCAGAAATGCCACTGGGCACATACCAAAAAAAAAAAAAAAAAGCCTCAGTAAAGAACCTTCTCTTTCTAGCCAAAGGACCAGGAAAGAGGGAGGCACAGGAAAACATTTCGACAGACCTACCATATTGTAGCCAGAAACCGAATAAAACATTGTGCCCCCCCCCATGTCAACAAAGGCCAAGTGGAAAGCCTAGACTTCCATCCTTACCACACTGTAATGAGGTTCCTGAACACCATTTGTGGAATGGTGTCAGAGAATGCCAAGTAGGAAACTAGGCTTTCCTCCCCACCAGGTTGTAACAAGCACCCCACCACTGCTGCCACAGTGTCAGAGACCATGTGGGAATTTGAACTTCCTGCCCACCCAGCAGTAAAAAGGTGTTACACTCTCTCCCCACCAGTGTGCATCAAAGAAGCCCTAGTAGAGAGTCAGGATTTTTTCACCATTGCCCAGGAGTTACAAAGCCATCCCTACCACAGCATCAAGGGAGAAGATGTGGGAAGCTGGAACTCCTAGCACTAACAAGGTGTCAACAGAAGCTGGGTTATCTTCACACAAAACTTGTATATGAATGTTTGTGGCAGCTTTATTCATGGCATCCCAAACTGAAAATAACCCAGATGCCCTTCAGGTGGTAGATAGTTAAACAAACAGTGCTAATCTGTATCATGGCATACTACCCAGCAATTTAAAAAAAAAAAAGCTATTGATATAACAACCTGGATGAAATTACAAAAAAGATTATACTGAGTGAAAGAAAGCCAGTCTCAAGAGGTATATACTGTGCAATTCTGTTTACATAACATTCTTGAAGTGACAAAATTATAGAAATTTAGAAGAGGTTAGTTGTTTCTGGGGAAGAAAGAGTGAGATGGAGTCAGGTGTGCTATAAAACAGCAACATGAGTGATCCTTGTGGTGATGGAAATGTTCTTTAACTTCACTGCATCCATGTCAGTATCCTGGTTGTGATACTATACTATCATTTTGCAAGATGTTACCATTATGAGACATTTTAGGAAGCTAGATAAAGGGAATAACCGTCTCTCTGAATTCTTTCCTACAATTGCATGTGAATCTACAATTATCCTAAAATAAATTTTTTTTATTAAAAAGTTACTTAAAATATATGTTGAAGTAAAAATATCTTGTCAGAGAACCAAAACATACAAAAAAATAACCCAAGTGAAA